>NC_052147.1:2899099-3065003 GCF_902713615.1 Scyliorhinus canicula
TGTCAGAGGGTCAGTATTGAGGGAGTGCCGCACTGTCAGAGGGTCAGTACTGAGGGAGTGCTGTACTATCAGAGGGTCAGTACTGAGGAAGTGCTGCACTGTCAGAGGGTCAGTACTGAGGGAGTGCCGCACTGTCAGAGGGTCAGTACTTAGGGAGTGCTGCATTGTCAGAGGGTCAGTACTGAGGGAGTGCTGCACTGTCAGAGTGTCAGTACTGAGGGAGCCGCACTGTCAGAGGGTCAGTACTGAGGGAGTGCCGCACTGTCAGAGGGTCAGTACTGAGGGAGTGCCGCACTGTCAGAGGATCAGTACTGAGGGAGTGCCGCACTGCCAGAGGGTCAGTACTGAGGGAGTGCCGCACTGTCAGAGTGTCAGTACTGAGGGAGTGCTGCACTGTCAGAGGGTCAGTACTGAGTGAGTGCCGCATTGTCAGAGGATCAATACTGAGGGAGTGGCGCATTGTCAGAGGGTCAGTACTGAGGGAGTGCCGCATTGTCAGAGGGTCATTACTGAGGGAGTGCCGCACTGTCAGAGGGTCAGTACTGAGGGAGTGCCGCACTGTCAGAGGGTCAGTACTGAGGGAGTGCCGCACTGTCAGAGGGTCAGTACTGAGGGAGTGCCGCATTGTCAGAGGGTCAATATTGAGGGAGTGCCGCATTGTCAGAGGGTCAGTACTGAGGGAGTGCCGCATTGTCAGAGGGTCATTACTGAGGGAGCGCCGCACTGTCAGAGGGTCAGTACTGAGGGAGTGCCCCACTGTCAGAGGGTCAGTACTGAGGGAGGGCTGCACTGTCAGAGGGTCAGTACTGAGGGAGAGCCGCACTGTCAGAGAGTCAGTACTAAGGGAGAGCCGCACTGTCAGAGGGTCAGTACTGAGGGAGTGCCGCACTGTCAGAGGGTCAGTACTGAGGGAGTGCCGCACTGTCAGAGGGTCAGTACTGAGGGAGTGCCGCATTGTCAGAGGGTCAATACTGAGAGAGTGCCGCATTGTCAGAGGGTCAGTACTGAGGGAGTGCCGCATTGTCCGAGGGTCATTACTGAGGGAGTGCCGCACTGTCAGAGGGTCAGTACTGAGGGAGTGCCGCACTGTCAGAGGGTCAGTACTGAGGGAGTGCCGCACTGTCAGAGGGTCAGTACTGAGGGAGTGCTGCACTGTCAGAGGGTCAGTACTGAGGGAGAGCCGCACTGTCAGAGGGTCAGTACTGAGGGAGCGCTGCACTGTCAGAAGGTCAGTACTGAGGAAGTGCCGCACTGTCAGAGTGTCAGTACTGAGGGAGTGCCGCACTGTCAGAGGATCAGTACTGAGGGAGTGCTGTACTATCAGAGGGTCAGTACTGAGGGAGTGCTGCACTGTCAGAGGGTCAGTACTGAGGGACTGCTGCACTGTCAGAGGGTCAGTACTGAGGGAGCCGCACTGTCAGAGGATCAGTACTGAGGGAGTGCCGCACTGTCAGAGGGTCAGTACTGAGGGAGTGCCGCACTGTCAGAGGATCAGTACTGAGGGAGTGCTGTACTGTCAGAGGGTCAGTACTGAGTGAGTGCTGCACTGTCAGAGAGTCAGTACTGAGGGACTGCTGCACTGTCAGAGGGTCAGTACTGAGGGAGCCGCACTGTCAGAGGGTCAGTACTGATGGAGTGCCGCACTGTCAGAGGGGCAGTACTGAGGGAGTGCCGCACTGTCAGAGGGTCAGTATTGAGGGAGTGCCGCACTGTCAGAGGGTCAGTACTTAGGGAGTGCTGTACTATCAGAGGGTCAGTACTGAGGGAGTGCTGCACTGTCAGAGGGTCAGTACTGAGGGAGTGCCGCACTGTCAGAGGGTCAGTACTTAGGGAGTGCTGCATTGTCAGAGGGTCAGTACTGAGGGAGTGCTGCACTGTCAGAGGGTCAGTACTGAGGGAGCCGCACTGTCAGAGGGTCAGTACTGAGGGAGTGCCGCACTGTCAGAGGGTCAGTACTGAGGGAGTGCCGCACTGTCAGAGGATCAGTACTGAGGGAGTGCCGCACTGCCAGAGGGTCAGTACTGAGGGAGTGCCGCACTGTCAGAGTGTCAGTACTGAGGGAGTGCTGCACTGTCAGAGGGTCAGTACTGAGTGAGTGCCGCATTGTCAGAGGGTCAATACTGAGGGAGTGCCGCATTGTCAGAGGGTCAGTACTGAGGGAGTGCCGCACTGTCAGAGGGTCAGTACTGAGGGAGTGCCGCACTGTCAGAGGGTCAGTACTGAGGGAGTGCCGCATTGTCAGAGGGTCAATACTGAGGGAGTGCCGCATTGTCAGAGGGTCAGTACTGAGGGAGTGCCGCATTGTCAGAGGGTCATTACTGAGGGAGTGCCGCACTGTCAGAGGGTCAGTACTGAGGGAGTGCCGCACTGTCAGAGGGTCAGTACTGAGGGAGGGCTGCAATGTCAGAGGGTCAGTACTGAGGGAGAGCCGCACTGTCAGAGAGTCAGTACTAAGGGAGAGCCGCACTGTCAGAGGGTCAGTACTGAGGGAGTGCTGCACTGTCAGAGGGTCAGTACTGAGGGAGAGCCGCACTGTCAGAGGGTCAGTCCTGAGGGAGCGCTGCACTGTCAGAAGGTCAGTACTGAGGAAGTGCCGCACTGTCAGAGTGTCAGTACTGAGGGAGTGCCGCACTGTCAGAGGATCAGTACTGAGGGAGTGCTGTACTATCAGAGAGTCAGTACTGAGGGAGTGCTGCACTGTCAGAGGGTCAGTACTGAGGGACTGCTGCACTGTCAGAGGGTCAGTACTGAGGGAGCCGCACTGTCAGAGGGTCAGTACTGATGGAGTGCCGCACTGTCAGAGGGGCAGTACTGAGGGAGTGCCGCACTGTCAGAGGGTCAGTATTGAGGGAGTGCCGCACTGTCAGAGGGTCAGTACTGAGGGAGTGCTGTACTATCAGAGGGTCAGTACTGAGGGAGTGCTGCACTGTCAGAGGGTCAGTACTGAGGGAGTGCCGCACTGTCAGAGGGTCAGTACTTAGGGAGTGCTGCATTGTCAGAGGGTCAGTACTGAGGGAGTGCTGCACTGTCAGAGGGTCAGTGCTGAGGGAGCCGCACTGTCAGAGGGTCAGTACTGAGGGAGTGCCGCACTGTCAGAGGGTCAGTACTGAGGGAGTGCCGCACTGTCAGAGGATCAGTACTGAGGGAGTGCCGCACTGCCAGAGGGTCAGTACTGAGGGAGTGCCGCACTGTCAGAGTGTCAGTACTGAGGGAGTGCTGCACTGTCAGAGGGTCAGTACTGAGTGAGTGCCGCATTGTCAGAGGGTCAATACTGAGGGAGTGCCGCATTGTCAGAGGGTCAGTACTGAGGGAGTGCCGCATTGTCAGAGGGTCATTACTGAGGGAGTGCCGCACTGTCAGAGGGTCAGTACTGAGGGAGTGCCGCACTGTCAGAGGGTCAGTACTGAGGGAGTGCCGCACTGTCAGAGGGTCAGTACTGAGGGAGTGCCGCATTGTCAGAGGGTCAATACTGAGGGAGTGCCGCATTGTCAGAGGGTCAGTACTGAGGGAGTGCCGCATTGTCAGAGGGTCATTACTGAGGGAGTGCCGCACTGTCAGAGGGTCAGTACTGAGGGAGTGCCGCACTGTCAGAGGGTCAGTACTGAGGGAGGGCTGCACTGTCAGAGGGTCAGTACTGAGGGAGAGCCGCACTGTCAGAGAGTCAGTGCTAAGGGAGAGCCGCACTGTCAGAGGGTCAGTACTGAGGGAGTGCCGCACTGTCAGAGGGTCAGTACTGAGGGAGTGCCGCACTGTCAGAGGGTCAATACTGAGGGAGTGCCGCATTGTCAGAGGGTCAATACTGAGGGAGTGCCGCATTGTCAGAGGGTCAGTACTGAGGGAGTGCCGCATTGTCAGAGGGTCATTACTGAGGGAGTGCCGCACTGTCAGAGGGTCAGTACTGAGGGAGTGCCGCACTGTCAGAGGGTCAGTACTGAGGGAGGGCTGCACTGTCAGAGGGTCAGTACTGAGGGAGAGCCGCACTGTCAGAGAGTCAGTACTAAGGGAGAGCCGCACTGTCAGAGGGTCAGTACTGAGGGAGTGCTGCACTGTCAGAGGGTCAGTACTGAGGGAGAGCCGCACTGTCAGAGGGTCAGTCCTGAGGGAGCGCTGCACTGTCAGAAGGTCAATACTGAGGAAGTGCCGCACTGTCAGAGTGTCAGTACTGAGGGAGTGCCGCACTGTCAGAGGATCAGTACTGAGGGAGTGCTGTACTATCAGAGGGTCAGTACTGAGGGAGTGCTGCACTGTCAGAGGGTCAGTACTGAGGGACTGCTGCACTGTCAGAGGGTCAGTACTGAGGGAGCCGCACTGTCAGAGGGTCAGTACTGATGGAGTGCCGCACTGTCAGAGGGGCAGTACTGAGGGAGTGCCGCACTGTCAGAGGGTCAGTATTGAGGGAGTGCCGCACTGTCAGAGGGTCAGTACTGAGGGAGTGCTGTACTATCAGAGGGTCAGTACTGAGGGAGTGCTGCACTGTCAGAGGGTCAGTACTGAGGGAGTGCCGCACTGTCAGAGGGTCAGTACTTAGGGAGTGCTGCATTGTCAGAGGGTCAGTACTGAGGGAGTGCTGCACTGTCAGAGGGTCAGTACTGAGGGAGCCGCACTGTCAGAGGGTCAGTACTGAGGGAGTGCTGCACTGTCAGAGGGTCAGTACTGAGGGAGTGCCGCACTGTCAGAGGGTCAGTACTGAGGGAGTGCTGCACTGTCAGAGGGTCAGTACTGAGGGAGTGCTGCACTGTCAGAGGGTCAGTACTGAGGGAGTGCCGCACTGTCAGAGGGTCAGTACTGAGGGAGTGCCGCACTGTCAGAGGATCAGTACTGAGGGAGTGCCGCACTGCCAGAGGGTCAGTACTGAGGGAGTGCTGCACTGTCAGAGGGTCAGTACTGAGTGAGTGCCGCATTGTCAGAGGGTCAATACTGAGGGAGTGCCGCATTGTCAGAGGGTCAGTACTGAGGGAGAGCCGCATTGTCAGAGGGTCATTACTGAGGGAGTGCCGCACTGTCAGAGGGTCAGTACTGAGGGAGTGCCGCACTGTCAGAGGGTCAGTACTGAGGGAGTGCCGCACTGTCAGAGGGTCAGTACTGAGGGAGTGCCGCATTGTCAGAGGGTCAATACTGAGGGAGTGCCGCATTGTCAGAGGGTCAGTACTGAGGGAGTGCCGCATTGTCAGAGGGTCATTACTGAGGGAGTGCCGCACTGTCAGAGGGTCAGTACTGAGGGAGTGCCGCACTGTCAGGGGGTCAGTACTGAGGGAGGGCTGCACTGTCAGAGGGTCAGTACTGAGGGAGAGCCGCACTGTCAGAGAGTCAGTACTAAGGGAGAGCCGCACTGTCAGAGGGTCAGTACTGAGGGAGTGCCGCACTGTCAGAGGGTCAGTACTGAGGGAGTGCCGCACTGTCAGAGGGTCAGTACTGAGGGAGTGCCGCATTGTCAGAGGGTCAATACTGAGGGAGTGCCGCATTGTCAGAGGGTCAGTACTGAGGGAGTGCCGCATTGTCAGAGGGTCATTACTGAGGGAGTGCCGCACTGTCAGAGGGTCAGTACTGAGGGAGTGCCGCACTGTCAGAGGGTCAGTACTGAGGGAGGGCTGCACTGTCAGAGGGTCAGTACTGAGGGAGAGCCGCACTGTCAGAGAGTCAGTACTAAGGGAGAGCCGCACTGTCAGAGGGTCAGTACTGAGGGAGTGCTGCACTGTCAGAGGGTCAGTACTGAGGGAGAGCCGCACTGTCAGAGGGTCAGTACTGAGGGAGCGCTGCACTGTCAGAAGGTCAGTACTGAGGAAGTGCCGCACTGTCAGAGTGTCAGTACTGAGGGAGTGCCGCACTGTCAGAGGATCAGTACTGAGGGAGTGCTGTACTATCAGAGGGTCAGTACTGAGGGAGTGCTGCACTGTCAGAGGGTCAGTACTGAGGGACTGCTGCACTGTCAGAGGGTCAGTACTGAGGGAGCCGCACTGTCAGAGGGTCAGTACTGATGGAGTGCCGCACTGTCAGAGGGGCAGTACTGAGGGAGTGCCGCACTGTCAGAGGGTCAGTATTGAGGGAGTGCCGCACTGTCAGAGGGTCAGTACTGAGGGAGTGCTGTACTATCAGAGGGTCAGTACTGAGGGAGTGCTGCACTGTCAGAGGGTCAGTACTGAGGGAGTGCCGCACTGTCAGAGGGTCAGTACTTAGGGAGTGCTGCATTGTCAGAGGGTCAGTACTGAGGGAGTGCTGCACTGTCAGAGGGTCAGTACTGAGGGAGCCGCACTGTCAGAGGGTCAGTACTGAGGGAGTGCCGCACTGTCAGAGGGTCAGTACTGAGGGAGTGCCGCACTGTCAGAGGATCAGTACTGAGGGAGTGCCGCACTGCCAGAGGGTCAGTACTGAGGGAGTGCCGCACTGTCAGAGTGTCAGTACTGAGGGAGTGCTGCACTGTCAGAGGGTCAGTACTGAGTGAGTGCCGCATTGTCAGAGGGTCAATACTGAGGGAGTGCCGCATTGTCAGAGGGTCAGTACTGAGGGAGTGCCGCACTTGTCAGAGGGTCAGTACTGAGGGAGTGCCGCACTGTCAGAGGGTCAGTACTGAGGGAGTGCCGCACTGTCAGAGGGTCAGTACTGAGGGAGTGCCGCACTGTCAGAGGGTCAGTACTGAGGGAGTGCCGCATTGTCAGAGGGTCAATACTGAGGGAGTGCCGCATTGTCAGAGGGTCAGTACTGAGGGAGTGCCGCATTGTCAGAGGGTCATTACTGAGGGAGTGCCGCACTGTCAGAGGGTCAGTACTGAGGGAGTGCCGCACTGTCAGAGAGTCAGTACTAAGGGAGAGCCGCACTGTCAGAGGGTCAGTACTGAGGGAGTGCTGCACTGTCAGAGGGTCAGTACTGAGGGAGTGCTGCACTGTCAGAGGGTCAGTACTGAGGGAGCGCTGCACTGTCAGAAGGTCAGTACTGAGGAAGTGCCGCACTGTCAGAGTGTCAGTACTGAGGGAGTGCCGCACTGTCAGAGGGTCAGTACTGAGGGAGTGCCGCACTGTCAGAGGGTCAGTACTGAGGGAGTGCTGCACTGTCAGAGGGTCAGTACTGAGGGAATGCCGCACTGTCAGAGGGTCAGTACTGAGGGAGTGCCGCACTGTCAGAGGATCAGTACTGAGGGAGTGCCGCACTGTCAGAGGGTCAGTACTGAGGGAGTGCCGCACTGTCAGAGGGTCAGTACTGAGGGAGTGCCGCACTGTCAGAGGGTCAGTACTGAGGGAGTGCCGCACTGTCAGAGGATCAGTACTGAGGGAGTGCCGCACTGTCAGAGGGTCAGTACTGAGGGAGTGCCGCACTGTCAGAGGGTCAGTACTGAGGGAGTGCCGCACTTGTCAGAGGGTCAGTACTGAGGGAGTGCCTGCACTGTCAGAGGGTCAGTACTGAGGGAGTGCCGCACTGTCAGAGGGTCAGTACTGAGGGAGTGCCGCACTGTCAGAGGGTCAGTACTGAGGGAGTGCCGCACTGTCAGAGGGTCAGTACTGAGGGAGTGCCGCACTGTCAGAGGGTCAGTACTGAGGGAGTGCCGCACTGTCAGAGGGTCAGTACTGAGGGAGTGCTGCACTGTCAGAGGGTCAGTACTGAGGGAGTGCCTGCACTGTCAGAGGGTCAGTACTGAGGGAGTGCCGCACTGTCAGAGGGTCAGTACTGAGGGAGTGCTGCACTGTCAGAGGGTCAGTACTGAGGGAGTGCTGCACTGTCAGAGGGTCAGTACTGAGGGAGTGCCGCACTGTCAGAGGGTCAGTACTGAGGGAGTGCTGCACTGTCAGAGGGTCAGTACTGAGGGAGTGCTGCACTGTCAGAGGGTCAGTACTGAGGGAGTGCCGCACCATTGGAGGGTCAGTACTGAGGTGTTGTTTAAGGGGGGCAGCCTCAGTCAAAGCTGGGTTCATTTCATAAAGGGCAAATATTGGGAAGTAAAGCCAGGATGATAAGCAGGATAGAGAATATTATTAAACAGAGTAGAGGCAGTATGATGCATGTCAGATGAATTCTTCAGGAGAGAGCCAGGTCCAATACAATTATTTGAAAGGCAGAGTGAAGAGCAAAATATGCCATGCAAAGAGGAGAATCTGAGAATGTAATTGCAATCAGTAGGAAAGGTAACCCAAATATCATCTACTTGCCTGGAAACTGTGAGTGGGCAGTCAGAGGTAGAGTGGGTCCTATTAGGAACAAAAAGATTGATAGATACTTAGATCCGCTGGGCAAGGCGACAATACTTAACAATGTTTACTGAGGAAGATTTTGAGAAGGTCCCACATTAAAGGCTGCTTAACAAAATTGAGGTGGATGGAACAGACGGGTCCGTGTCAGCTTGGCTTAAGGGTAGAAAGCAGTGCGTTTTCGTCAATACTTGATTTTTAGACAGGAGGATGGTCGACAATGGTATTCTCCATGGGTCAGTGCAAGGACCACTGGTTTTCTGATACATATCACTTAGATATCGGAATTCGGAGTAAAGTTTCAGATGTATTGATGATATCACACGTGGGGGAGTGGTAAACAGTAAAGATTGCCTGCAACAGGACATGGGCAGATAAAATGGGCAGACAAGTGGCAGATGGAATTTAATACAGAAATGAGTGAAGTGATTCATTTTGGCTTCAGCCACCTGGAGAGGCTAAATAAATCTAATGCCACAGTTTTCAAAATTGTGCAGGAACAGAGGGGCCATGATAGCAAGTGAATCGATCTTTGAAGGTGGCAAGCCATATTGAGGGAGTATTTAGCAGAGCTTCATAAACAGAGGTATTGAGTACAGACGGAAGGAGTTTATGCATAATCTTTATAAAGCTCTAGTTGGGTTACAGGGAGAGTATTAAGCCCAGGACTGATCACCACACCTCAGGAAGAGTGTGAAGGTCCTTGAGAGGCTGCTGAGGAAATTTACCAAAATAGTTCCAGGAATGAGGTATTTTAGCCACATGGTTAGATATAAAAAGTGGGCATCCTCTCCTTGGGAGAATTTGATAGTGGTGTACAAGTTTATAACAATTAGATAAGGTGGACAAATAAACATTGTTTCCATTAGCTGATGGTACAAGACTAGGGGAAGCTGATTTAAGGTTTTGGACAAGAGATGCAGGGAAGAATGTGAGGAAGAACATTTTTACTCAGAAAGTGGTAATGACCTGGAACTCATTACCTATAAGGTGGTGGGTAAAGATCATGATTGCAAGTTTTAACAGATCCCTTTACTTTAAATCCGTGTAAAACTTAAACCAGAATGTCTTGATGACCCATTTAAATCAGATTCTAAATACTGTTGAACGCTAAATAAAACTTTATCCATTTGATAAAGTACTCTAATGCATTAGTACACTTCCACAATACTGGTTAATTTAATGGTCAGTTACCTTTTAAAGACAGAGCCCAATCACTGCATTCATGCATACCTTAATCTTCATACACCGTTACATTGTGACATTTGAAGTTGGCAAGAACTTTTAAACTTATCTATCAAAAGGTCTTGCCAGTTTCAGGCAGCCGGCTTATCCAAAGTTCATGAATTGACTTACCTTGTCCAAACTATCTTCAGGAACCTTAAGGGAAATAGCATTATCAGAGTAAAAGTCATTTGCAGCAGATATTCAAATGGTGACTGCCTGCTCTCCATCCCCTCCCCCCCAAATATCGCTTTACCCCAGCAACGGCTCACAACCTGCCATGTTTCCCACCTTGGGGGACCTGTGCCCATTGGGAAAGGCCGAGTAAGTTTAGAATTGCAGCCCTGCATGTCTCTGGTCTGGGCCTCCCCACACAGGTTTGCTTAACATTGGGAGGGTCCAGGACACTGGATTGATGTGAGAAGCAGCTGAATGGGGAGATTGTAGGGGTAGAATTCTAAGTCAGTAAGATCCGGTGGACTGAAGAGCATTCTTTGATGCTACGCCAACTGCTTTCTGTTTCAGGTGACCTAACTGACTTGGGAATCCAGTGTTTTTATGATAACAGACGTCTAGCCGCTTCAGTGGACGTGATGTTTCTCTGCTGTCTACCCTCCCAGTTATTTGCTGTTTCTTCCCAGATCCGGGGCTCCATCCCCAAGACCTGTATTGTGTACAGCTTAGTAACTGCAGTGCCTGCTGCCAGGTAAGTCTGTCACTTACACAGGACAGGAGTCTCATAATACATACACAATCTGTTGCTGTAAGAGTGAATTCATAGATTTAGTAAAAGAGGAAATAGATCTGACACCCCTGCATTAGAGTAAAATCACAGGCTAATTAAATAGTTATATCCCAAGATCCGAATACCAGCAGGAGCTGCCAGCAAGGTTGTTGGACAACAGACGGTTCCTGGCCATGAGATTACAGACAAGCTTTTGGGTGAAGGTTTAATAACTCAAGATTGGAATTGTGAACAATGCTCTGTGTACTGATTCACTGTATAAGCAGGCTGTATCAGTGATTTCGAGCTGAGGGCAGGTTTATCATCTTCTCCTGTGAGAGCTGTGTTAAAGCTGAGAGAGCTGAATCAGAGGAGGATGTTCGTTTCTCTGGGGTAGTTCCCTCCGTGCTTGAATCATGAATAAACTGGTAACAGGTGCTTGCAAGTCTGCCCGGTACACAAAAATCATGTCTTTATTTGGGCAGCACGGTAGCATAGTGGTTAGCACAGCTGCTTCACAGCTCCAGGGTCCCAGGTTCGATTCCCGGCTTGGGTCACTATCTGTGTGGAGTCTGCACGTTCTCCACGTGTCTGCGTGGGTTTCCTCCGGGTGCTCCGGTTTCCTCCCACAGTCCAAAGATGTGCAGGTTAGGTGGATTAGCTATGCTAAATTTCCCTTAGTATCCAAAAAAAGGTTAAGTGGGGTTACTAGGTTACGGGGATAGGGTGGAGGTGCGGGCTTGAGTAGGATGTTCTTTCCATGGGCCAGTTCAGACTCGATGGGCCGAATGGACTCCTTCCGCACTGTAAATTCTATGATCTATGACCTTGGCCAAGGTCGAGCACCTCTAGTCCCAGCTTCCAGGACGAGTCCAGACTTGCCCTTGTTTGCCTCTGACCAGTGTCTGTGTTCATTTGGCCTGTCCCAATTCTCAACAGGCCAGCCCATTGTTTAATTTAGATTGTCCAGTTCTGTATCTGGCCCAGCTTCTCAGGCCGTTGGCTATCTGGCTACAGTTGAAAGCACTTTCCTCCACCTCTCCTGTGTCATAAGGCAATGCCAGTGTGTAAGGTTAGACATTACTCCACAACCCTTACTTCATTTATCCAGTTGAAGGAATGCCGCACATTTGAGTCGTCAGTGTTAGAACATAGAACATAGAACAGTACAGCACAGTACAGGCCCTTCGGCCCACAATGTTGTGCCGACCATTTATCCAAATCTAAGATCAACCTAACCTACACCCCTTCAATTTACTGCTGTCCATGTGCCTGTCCAAGAGTCGCTTAAATGTCCCTAATGACTCTGACTGCACCACCTCTGCTGGCAGTGCATTCCACACACCCACCACTCTGTGTAAAGAACCTCCCTCTGACATCTCCCCTATACCTTCCTCCAATCACCTTCAAATTATGTCCCCTCGTGACAGCCATTTCCACCCTGGGGAAAAGTCTCTGGCTATCCACTCTATCCATGCCTCTCATCACCTTGTACACCTCTATCAAGTCACCTCTCTGCCTTCTTTGCTCCAGTGAGAAAAGCCCTAGCTCCCTCAATCTTTCTTCATAAGACATGCCCTCCAGTCCAGGCAGCATCCTGGTAAATCTCCTCTGTACCCTCTCCAAAGCAGCCACATCCTTCCTATAATGAGGCGACCAGAACTGGACACAATATTCCAAGTGTAGTCTAATTAGAGTTTTATAAAGCTGCAGCAAAACCTTGCGGCTCTTAAACTCAATCCCCCTGTTAATGAAAGCCAACACACCATACGCCTTCTTAACAACCCTATCAACCTGGGTGGCAACTTTGAGGGATCTATGTACGTGGACCCCAAGATCCCTCTGTTCCTCCACACTTCCAAGAATCCTGCCTTTAACCCTGTATTCAGCATTCAAATTCGACTTTCCAAAATGAATCACTTCACATTTATCAAGGTTGAACTCCATCTGCCACTTCTCAGCCCAGCTCTGCATCCTGTCAATGTCCTGCTGTAACCTGCAACAGCCCTCGACACTATCTACAACTGCCCCAACCTTCGTGTCATCGGCAAACTTACTAACCCACCCTTCCACTTCCTCATCTAAATCATTTATAAAAACCACAAAGAGCAGAGGTCCCAGAACAGATCCTTGCGGGACACCACTGGTCACCGACCTCCAGGCGGAATACTTTCCATCCACTACCACTCACTGTCTTCTTTCGGCCAGCCAATTCTGTATCCAGACAGCCAAATTTCCCTGTATCCCATGACCCCTAACTTTCTGAATGAGCCTACCATGGGTAACCTTATCAAATGCCTTACTGAAATCCATATACACCACATCTACTGCCCGACCTTCATCAATGTGTCTCGCCACATCCTCAAAGAATTCAATGAGGCTTGTGAGGCATGACCTGCCCCTCACAAAGCCAGGCTGACTATCTTTAATCAAACTATGTTTTTCTAAATAATCATAAATCCTATCTCTCAGAATCCTTTCCAATATTTTGCTCACCACACACGCAAGACTGATGAGTCTGTAATTCCCAGGGATTTCCCTTTCTTGAACAGGGGAACAACATTCGCCCCCCCCCCCTCCAATCATCCGGCACTACTCCAGTTGAGAGTGAGGACGCAAAGATCATCGCCAGCAACGCAGCAATCTCCTCCCCCGCTTCCCGTAGTAACCTTGGGTATATTGAGTCAGGCCCAGGGGACTTATCTATCCTGATGCTTTTCAAAATTTACAGCACATCCTCCTTCTTAATATCAAACTGTTTGAGTCTATTAACCTGGTTCACACTGTTCTCATGGGCAACAAGGTCCCTTTCTCTAGTGAATACTGAAGCAAAATATTCATTTAGGGCCTCCCCCATCTCCCAAGTTCCCTCCACTATCCTTGATCGGCCCTACTCTCACTATGATCATCCTCTTATTTCTCACATAAGGGTAGAACACCTTGGGGTTTTCCCTAATCCTTCCTGCCAGGGCTTTTTCATGCCCCCTTCTAGCTCTCCTCAGTCCATTTTTGTGTTCCTTCCTGGCTACCTTGTAACCCTTTAGAGCTGAGTCAGATCCTTGCTTCCTCAACCTAAGCTTCCTTCTTCCTTTTGACTAGAAGCTCCACTTCTCTCGTCATCCAAGGCTCCTTCACCTTACCATTCCTTCCTTGTCTCAGTGGGACAAAACAATTAAGCACTCGCAGCAAGTGCTCCTTAAACAACCCCCACATTACTGTTGTGCTTTTCCCCAAGAACAATTATTCCCACTTTATGCTCCTCAGCTCCTGTCTAATAGCAGTATAATTTCCCCTCCCCCAATTAAATACCTTCCCATACTGTGTGTTCCTATCCCTCTCCATGACTATGGTAAAGGTCAAGGAGTTGTGGTCACTGTCACTGAAATGCTTTCCCACCGAGACATCTGACACCTGGCCTGGTTCGCTGCCGAGCACCAAGTCCAATATGGCCTCCCCCCTAGTCGGCCTATCCACATATTGAGTCAGGGATCCTTCCTGTCCACACCTGACAAAATCTGCTCCATCCAAACCATTTACACTAAGGAGGTTCCAGTCAATATTAGGGAAGTTGAAGTCACCCATGACAACAACTCTGTTACTTCTGCACCTTTCCAAGATCTGCCGCCCAATCTGTTCCTCCATCTCTCTGCCGCTATTGGGGGGTCTACAGAAAACTCCCAAGAAAGTGACTGCTCCATTCTTGTTTCTGACTTCCACCCACAGTGACTCACTAGACAAACTGTGGTAGTCACCACTGTTGCATAATATTGTATGTTTGGGTTTTACGGTAAGGCCCCTGTACTACAGGTACGGGGGTAGATCCCTGCCTGCTGGCTCCGCCCAGTAGGCGGAGTATAAATGTGTGTGCTCTCCGTACAGCAGCTATTTCATCAGCTGCTGTAGGAGGCCACACATCTCCGTGTAATAAAGCCTCCATTACATTCTACTCTCGTCTCGTCGTAATTGATAGTGCTTCAATTTATTACACTGAGATGTTTCAGAGATGGACCTCCGCATCAAGCTGGATTGCCTGAAGCTTCATCCTCAAGCAGACAACGCCAAAAAAGACTTTGAACATTGGCTAGTCTGCTTTGAAGCATACACCCAATCCCAGAAGCACATTAGCTCCAGATTCTGTACACGCGGCTGTGGTCCAACGTTTTTCCCCTCGTCCAGGACCCGCCGACCTACGCAGAAGCCATGGTGCAACTGAAGGAGAATTACGCTCAGCGGACCAACAAGATCTACGCCAGGCACCTCCTGCCCACGCGGCACCAACTTCCCGGTGAGTCCGTGGAAGGTTTCTGGCGTGCCCTGCTCGCCCTAGTGAGAGACTGTGACTGCCAGGCCGTTTCGGCCACTGAACATTCGAACCTGCTGATGAGAGATGCGTTTGTTACGGGCATAGGGTCTGACTACATCCGCCAGCGCCTCTTAGAAGGGGCCATGCTTGACCAAGAAACTAGCGCTCTTGCTTAAGGTCGCTCACGCAACGTACAGGCTTATGCCCCCTGCCGCACGGCCCACCCCCCCTGTGCATCGTGGACTCCGCCGGTGGCCACCCCATTGTGGACCCCATCAGCGATCGGCCCCAGCCAACCCCACGCCTGCGCCACGCGGCAGGCCTGGGGGACCCAAATGCTACTTCTGCTGATAGACAAAACACGCCCAGCATCGCTGCCCGGCGCGGAGTGCGCTCTGCAAGGCCTGTGGCAAGAAGGGACATTTCGCTGCAGTGTGCCAGGCCCACTCAATCGCCGCTATTGTCCCGGCACTCCCCACGTGCGGCCCGTGGGCGACGCCATCTTTCTCTCCTCAGACTACGTGCGGCCCGTGGGCTATGCCATCTTGCTCTACTCACAACACGTGCGGCCCGTGGGCGACGCCATCTTGCCTGCCCCAGGACACGTGCAGCCCATGGGCGCCGTCATCTTACCCGCCTCAGGACGGCTGCCCATCGGGCACCTCATAAGGCCGCTCATCGCCTGCAACTGCCGTCGACCAGCCGCGTCGCGCCTCGGTCACGATTGACCAGTCTCGACCGCGCAACCTCGCGACCGCTTCAACAAAGGTGAAGGTCGAGGGGCACGAGATATCCTGCCTTCTGGACTCCGGGAGCACTGAGAGCTTCATCCACCCCGATACGGTAAGGCGCTGCTCCCTCGCGGTACACCCCGCTAACCAGAGAATCTTCCCTCCGTGGCAATCCGGGGGGGTACTGCATCACCACCCTCACCGTCCAGGGCGTAGAGTTCAGCTGTTTCTGGCTCTACGTCCTACCCAACCTCTGCGCTGCCCTGCTACTCGGCCTGGACTTCCAGTGCAACCTCCAGAGCCTAACCCTGAAATTTGGCGGGCCCCTACCACCCCTTACCGTTTGCGGCCTCGTGACCCTTAAGGTCGACCTGCCTTCCCTTTTTGCAAACCTAACCCCGAATTGCAAACCCGTCGCCACCAGGAGCAGACGGTACAGCGCCCAGGACAGGACCTTCATCAGGTCTGAGGTCCAGCGGCTGCTGTGGGAAGGTATTATCGAGGCCAGCAACAGCCCCTGGAGAGCCCAGGTGGTACAGGTAGTGGTGAAAACCGGGGAGAAAAACAGGATGGTCGTTGAATTCAGTCAGACCATCAATCAGTACACGCAGCTCGACGCGTACCCCCTCCCTCACATATCTGATATGGTCAATCAGATTGCACAGTACCGGCTCTTCTCGACAGTGGGCCTGAAATCTACCTACCACCAGCTCCCCATCCGTAAGGCAGACCGCCCATACACGGCGTTCGAAGCAGACGGCCGCCTTTACCACTTTCCTTCGGCGTCACCAACGGGGTCTCGGTCTTCCAATGGGAGATGGACCAAATGGTTGACCGGAACGGACTGTGGGCCACTTTCCCGTACCTGAACAACGTCACCATCTGCGGCCACGACCAGCAGGACCGCGACGCTAACCGTGCCAAATTTCTCCGCCACTCTCCTCAACCTAACTTACAACAAGGAGAAGTGCGTATTCAGCACGAACCGATTAGCCATCCTCGGCTATGTGATTCAGAATGGAGTTCTAGGGCCCAACGCCGATCGCATGCACCCCTCATGGAACTCCTCCCTCCCCCACTGCCCCAAGGCCCTCAAACGATGCCTGGGTTTCTTTTCGTGTTACGCCCAGTGGGTCCCAAACTATGCAGACAAAGCCCGTCCACTAATTCACTCCTCTGTTTTCCCACTGACGGCCGAGGCTCATCAGGCCTTCAACCGTATCAAGGCCGACATCGCCAAGGCCGCGATGCACGCGGTTGACGAGACGCTCCCCTTCCAGGTCGGGAGCGATGCATCAGACATCGCTCTGGCTGGCACCCTCAACCAGGCAGGCAGGCCCGTGGCATTCTTCTCCCGCACCCTCCATGCCTCCGAAATTCAGCACTCCTCCGTCGAAAAGGAGGCCTAAGCAACCATTGAAGCTGTGCAGCACTGGAGGCATTACCTGGCCAGCAGGAAATTCACTCTCCTCACTGACCAACGGTCGGTTGCCTTCATGTTCAACAACACACAGAGGGACAAGATCAAAAATGATAAAATCTTGAGGTGGGGGGTCGAGCTCTCCACCTACAACTACGAGATTTTGTATCGCCCCGGTAAGCTCAACGAGCCCCCCCCCCCGCGATGCTATGTCCCGAGGTACATGTGCCAGCGCACAAGTGGACCGACTCCGGACCCTGCACGACAATCTCTGTCACCCAAGGGTCACCCGTTTTTACCATTTCATAAAGGCCCACAATCTGCCCTACTCCATCGAGGAAGTCAGGGCGATCACCAGAGACTGCCAGGTCTGCACGGAGTGTAAACCGCACTTCTACCGGCCAGATCGTGCGCGCCTGGTGAAGGCCCCCGCCCCTTTGAACGCCTCAGCGTGGACTTCAAAAGGCCCCACCCCTCCCCCGGCCAAAACACGTACTTTCTCAGTGTGGTCGATGAATATTTCCGATTCCCCTTTGCCGTCCCATGCCCCGACATGACGCCTGCCACCGTCACCAAAGCCCTCAACACCATCCTCGCTCTGTTCAGGTTTCCAGCCTACGTCCACAGCGACCGGAGATCCTCATTTATGAGCGATGAGCTGTGCCAGTTCCTGCTCAGCAGGGGCATTGCCTCGAACAGGACGACCAGCTACAACCCCAGGGGAAACGGGCAGGTGGAGTGGGAGAATGGGACAGTCGGAGGGCCGTCCAGCTGCCCCTACGGTCCAGAAATCTCCCGGCCTCCCGCTGGCAGGAGGTCCTCCCCGAAGCACTTCACTCCATTCGGTCGCTCCTATGCACCGTGACTAACAAATCTCCCCATGAACATCGCTTTGCCTTCCCCAGGAAGTCCACCTCCGGGGTTTTGCTCCCAATGTGGCTGGCAGCTCCAGGACCCGTTCTCCTCCGTAAGCACGTGCAACTCCACAAGGCAGACCCGTTGTTTGAGAGGGTACAGCTACGTCACGCCAACCCGCAATACGCTTATGTAGCGTACCCTGACGACTGCCAAGACACAGTCTCCCTCAGGGACCTGGCACCAGCTGGCTCCCCCCCCCCGCCCTGGCGCCACCCTCCCTTTCCTCGGCCCACCCCACTGCAGCCCCCGCTCCAGGACAATCCGTCCTCCCCTTGCTCCCACCCGGGGATGAAGAGGATTTCGACACGCTCCCGGACTCACCGAAGACCAAGCTGACGCCTGAGTCGCCACCAGTACTGCGGTGCTCTCAACGACAGATCAAGGCACCGGATCGTCCAAATTTGTAACCTTCTCTGTAATTTTTGACAGCAATCTGTATGTATATAGTTTTCCACCAGCCACTTTGGACCCTGTAGCCACCACTGTTGTATTATATTGTATATATGGGTTTTACGGTAAGGCCCCTGTACTACAGGTATGGGGGTAGATCCCTGCCTGCTGGCTCCACCCAGTAGGCGGAGTATAAATGTGTGTGCTCTCCGTACAGCAGGCATTTCGTCAGCTGCTGTAGGAGGCCACACATCTCTGTGTAATAAAGCCTCGCTTACTCTCTACCCACGTCTCGTCGTAATTGATAGTGCTTCACAAACCCTCCTCAACTACCTCCTTTTCTGCAGCTGTGGTGCACTCCCTAATTAACAGTGCCACACCCCCTCCTCTTTTACCTCCCTCCCTATTCTTCCGGAACATCTAACAACCATTCCTGCCCCTGTGAAATCTATGTCTCCGTAATGGCCACAACATCATAGTTCCAAGTACTGATCCATGGTCTAAGTTCATCTCCCTTATTCCTGACACTCCTTGCATTGAAACAGACACACTTTAACCCATTCAACTGGGTACAACTTTTCCCTATCAACTGTCTAGCCTTCCTCACAGACTCGCTGCATACTATTTCTGCCTGTTCAACACCCTATCCTCTGATCCATAGCTCTGGTTCCCATCCCCCTGCCAAACTAGTTTAAACCCTCCCGAAGAGCTCTAGCAAACCTCCCACCCAGGATATTGGTGCCCCTCCAGTTTAGGTGCAATCCATCCTTCATGTACAGGTCCCACCTTCCCCAGAAGATATCCCAATGATCCAAATATCTGAAGCCTTCCCTCCTGCACCAGCCCTGTAGCCACGTGGTCAGCTGCACTCACTCTCTGTTCCTTGCCTCACTGGCACACACGTGGCATCGGTAGCAATCATGAAATCACTACTCTGCTTGTCCTGCTCTTTAGCTTCCAACCTAACTCCCTAAAATCACTTTTTAGATCCTCATCCCCTTTCTTAGCTATGTCGTTGGAGCCTATGTGCACCACGACTTCTGGTTGCTCCCCCTCCCTCTTAAGAATCCTGTAGACTCGATCCGAGACATCACTGGCCCTGGCACCCGAGAGGCAACATACCTTCCAGAATCTCGCTCGCGACCGCAGAATCTCCTATCCATTCTCCTAACTATTGAGTCTCCTATCACTATTGCTTTTCAATTCTCCCCCCTTCTCAAAGAGCTGGCCACTCGGGCCTTCCCCCGGTAGCTCATCCCCCCCCCCCCCCCCCACAGCATCCAAAATGGCATACTTGTTTCGAAGGAGAACAGCCACGAGGGATCCCTTCGCTGTGCCCATTCCTTTTCCTTCCCCTGACTGTAACCCAGCTACTCTTGTCCTGTACCTTGGGTGTGGCTACCTCCCTGTAACTCCTCTCTATCACCCCCTCTGCCTCCCGGATGATCCAAAGTTCATCCAGCTCCAGTTCCCTAACACGGTCTCAGAGCAGCTGGAGTTGGATGCACTTCCCGCAGGTAGTCAGCAGGGACACCGGTGGTATCCCTCACCACCCACATCCTACAGGAGGAGCATGCAACTGCCCTGGCCTCCATCCCCTCTGATCTGAATTCACAAAGAGATTTAAAGGGGGGGGAAAAAGAAAGATTAAACACCCGTTCGGCCCTTATACTGTTGCTACTCTCCCAAGTGAACTCGTGAAAATTGGTGATTCTGCAAAATGAAAGAATGATAGCTTGCTGCACCCCCCCCCCCCCAAAATAAAACAAAAAAATTTAAAAACCCAAATTAAAAAACCCAAAACAAACAACTCTTACCTTACAGAGTGTAGCTGCCCTGTGGACCAACTGGAACTCCACCCTCCGACTCTGCTCCCAGTCAGCTGCAGTCTCTGTAAACTCCTGGTTCCCTTCTCACTCTGTGGCAATGAAATGAAAGGAGCACCTTACTCCCTCCTCACCTAACTCCCTCAGTCACCAAACTCTCACTATAGCACTCAAATACACCCAAATTCAGCACTCCCTCAATCACCAAACTCTCACTATAGCACTCAAATGCACCCAAATTCAACACTCCCTCAGTCACCAAACTCTCACTATAGCACTCAAATGCACCCAAATTCAACACTCCCTCAGTCACCAAACTCTCACTATAGCACTCAAATGCACCCAAATTCAGCACTCCCTCAGTCACCAAACTCTCACTATAGCACTCAAATACACCCAAATTCAGCACTCCCTCAATCACCAAACTCTCACTATAGCACTCAAATGCACCCAAATTCAACACTCCCTCAGTCACCAAACTCTCACTATAGCACTCAAATGCCACCAAATTCAGCACTCAATGCAAACAAAGTCTGCACTGTAGCTGGCTCACCTTTATACTGTGTATAATACAGTGTTGAAGCAGGGTGTTGTTCATCAGCTTAAACATTTAGAATTGCGAAGGCCAGTTAGTTCCTGAAACATAACGATAAGCCTGCAGTGCGGCAGGAACCCAATTAGAACTTTCCAAAACTTTAGAGTTAAAAAAACTGTTAAGATTGTCAACACATTTCACAAAGTATTTCTTTCAACTTTGATTAAGTAGCAAAAATTGGAAATTAAATTTGGTTTTAAGGAAAAATGGACAGGCAAAAGCCATGAACTTTGAGCAAAATTGAAGACAGCAGAACAGAAGAGGTTTTCTCCGCCCACCCTCAGCCTCTTTAGGTTCTGCAGAGAAGTTAACCCTTTCCGCAGAAAGTTGATTAAAAAAAATCTCCACACAGCTTTTGTTTTTGTTTATAAATTTAGAGTACCCAATTCATTTTTTCCAATTAAGGGGCAATTTAGCATGGCCAATCTACCTACCCTGCACATCTTTGGGTTGTGGGGGCGAAACCCACGCAGACACGGGGAGAATGTGCAAACTCCACACAGACTGGTTCCATGGTGTAGTGGTTATCACGTCTGCTTTACACGCAGAAGGTCCTGGGTTCGAGCCCCAGTGGAATCATTGCTGCTTTTCTTTACTCAGAGAGTAGTAAGGGCGTGGAATGCCCTGCCTGTAACAGTAGTGGACTCGCCAACACTAAGGGCATTTAAATGGTCATTGGATAGACATATGGACGATAAGGGAATAGTGTAGGTGGGCTTTAGAGGAGTTTCGCAACATCGAGGGCCGAAGGGCCTGTACTGCGCTGTAATGTTCTATGTTCTATGACAGTGACCCAGAGCCGGGATCGAACCTGGGTCCTCGGCGCCGTGAGACAGCAGTGCTAGCCACTGCGCCACCGTGCTGCCCAGCTTTCTTTTAATGTGACCTCTGTTTGGACATAATGGCCACGATTTACCAGCCAGCTTTACACTCGACCTGGACTGCGGTTCTGGCCGTTAGATGCCAGGAGAGGCCTCCCCCAGTTACCTGGCAGCCAGTATGGGTAGATCTGGGTAGATCCCGTGAGGCGTCGGGATCAGGATCCCGCCCATAATGCGCGTGACCAAGCCGCACCCACTTCAGTTGGTTTTAAACTTACCCGGGATCTACCAGCCTCCCGAGATTCACCAGCCTCCCCAAGGAGGCCCCAGCCAGGTGCCATTCAGTATGGTTCACACAAACGTGGGCCAGGCGCAATGGGACCAGGGGACATTGCAGGCCCCTGGATGGTCAGGCACAGTGCAGGATGGCTCCCTGACCCTCCCCCTGGAATGTGGCCACCTTGGCACTGCCACCCTGGAACTGCCCACCACAAATGACACCTTGAAACGTTTCTGTTCGATCACAACCATTAACTCAGTGAGTGCTTCATCAGAGTCAGAATGGAATGTTTGTTTTTTTAAACAGGTTTCCCTCTCCGAGTGAAGCCAGTAGTATTGAGAATTAAAGCACAGATAAAAAGACTAATCTTTCAGAAAACCACCAAGCCTGCTTTTGAAATCGGAATTGATAAATATCTGGACATGAGTTGCTATTTCAAGCATTTTAAATTGAGTTCATCTGGTGTTTAAGGGAGGGAAGTGCAATGATTCTCCAGAATCCTGAAAGTGAGGGCTGCCCGGTGGCGCAGTGGTTAGCACTGCTGCCTCACAGCGCCGAGGTCCCAGGTTCGATCCCGGCTCAGGGTCACTGTCCGTGTGGAGTTTGCACATTCTCCCCGTGTCTGCCTGGGTTTTGCCCCCACAACCCAAAGATGTGCAGGATAGGTGTATTGGCCACGCTAAATTGCCCCTTAATTGGAAAAAATGAACTCCTGAAACTGTAGTTCCACGGAATGCATCAATTTGTTTATAGTCGTAGATGTTGATAAAGACTGTATTGAAAGGGAAGTATAGGCGAGGTGAATGGGGTGACAGCTTTCTCTTGGAGATATTTGTGACGATAATGAACTTTTCAGAGCCCTGGGGCTGGATTCTCCGTTCCTCAGGGTAAGTGCAGACGCCAACCGAAGATCGGTGGTGATCCATGACGGGAAAATCGGCACATCAACCTCACCGATTCTGCTACCGGTGAGGGGCTAGCACTGGCGAATGGAGAATCACTGGATCCCGTGCTGACAACCTGCAGCCATACGTACGCCTACACCCCCCACACACGCACCGGTCACGCCGGAAAAGATAGCGCCGGCCGTGCTGGACATGTACCTCCCCCACCCCAACCTCACAGCCAACCTCCCCCACCCCAACCTCACAGCCTCCCTCCCCCACCCCAACCTCACAGCCTCCCTCCCCCACCCCAACCTCACAGCCTCCCTCCCCCACCCCAACCTCACAGCCTCCCTCCCCCACCCCAACCTCACAGCCAACCTCCCCCACCCCAACCTCACAGCCTCCCTCCCCCACCCCAACCTCGCAGCCTCCCTCCCCCACCCCAACCTCGCAGCCTCCCTCCCCCACCCCGACCTCACAGCCTCCCTCCCCCACCCCGACCTCACAGCCTCCCTCCCCCACCCTGACCTCACAGCCTCCCTCCCCCACCCCAACCTCACAGCCTCCCTCCCTCAGCCCAACCTCGCAGCCTCCCTCCCCCACCCCGACCTCCCCCACCCCAACCTCCCCCACCCCGACCTCGCAGCCTCCCTCCCCCACCCCAACCTTCCCCACCCCAACCTCCCCCACCCCAACCTCACAGCCTACCTCCCCCACCCCAACCTTCCCCACCCCAACCTCACAGCCTCCCTCCCCCACCCCAACCTCACAGCCTACCTCCCCCACCCCAACCTCGCAGCCTCCCTCCCCCACCCCAACCTCCCCCACCCCAACCTCCCCCACCCCAACCTCACAGCCTCCCTCCCCCACCCCAACCTCGCAGCCTCCCTCCCCCACCCCAACCTCCCCCACCCCAACCTCACAGCCTACCTCCCCCACCCCAACCTCCCCCACCCCAACCTCGCAGCCTCCCTCCCCCACCCCAACCTCCCCCACCCCAACCTCACAGCCTCCCTCCCCCACCCCAACCTCACAGCCTCCCTCCCCCACCCCAACCTCACAGCCTCCCTCCCCCACCCCAACCTCCCCCACCCCAACCTCACAGCCTCCCTCCCCCACCCCAACCTCCCCCACCCCAACCTCACAGCCTCCCTCCCCCACCCCAACCTCACAGCCTACCTCCCCCACCCCAACCTCACAGCCTACCTCCCCCACCCCAACCTCCCCACCCCAACCTCACAGCCTCCCTCCCCCACCCCAACCTCACAGCCTCCCTCCCCCACCCCAACCTCACAGCCTACCTCCCCCACCCCAACCTCCCCCACCCCAACCTCGCAGCCTCCCTCCCCCACCCCAACCTCCCCCACCCCGACCTCGCAGCCTCCCTCCCCCACCCCGACCTCGCAGCCTACCTCCCCCACCCCAACCCCCCCCCCACCCCAACCTCACAGCCTACCTCCCCCACCCCAACCTCACAGCCTCCCTCCCCCACCCCAACCTCCCCCACCCCAACCTCCCCCACACCAACCTCCCCCACCCCGACCTCGCAGCCTCCCTCCCCCACCCCAACCTCACAGCCTCCCTCCCCCACCCCAACCTCCCCCACCCCAACCTCACAGCCTACCTCCCCCACCCCAACCTCCCCCACCCCAACCTCTCCCACCCCAACCTCCCCCACCCCAACCTCACAGCCTACCTCCCCCACCCCAACCTCACAGCCTCCCTCCCCCACCCCAACCTCCCCCACCCCAACCTCACAGCCTCCCTCCCCCACCCCAACCTCACAGCCTACCTCCCCCACCCCAACCTCCCTCACCCCAACCTCACAGCCTATCTCCCCCACCCCAACCTCACAGCCTACCTCCCCCACCCCAACCTCCCCCACCCCAACCTCCCCCACCCCAACCTCCCCCACCCCAAACCCCCCCACCCCAACCTCACAGCCTACCTCCCCCACCCCAACCTCCCCCACCCCAACCTCACAGCCTACCTCCCCCACCCCAACCTCCCCCACCCCAACCTCACAGCCAACCTCCCCCACCCCAACCTCCCCCACCCCAACCTCACAGGCTACCTCCCCCACCCCAACCTCACAGCCACCCTCCCCCACCCCAACCTCACAGCCTCCCTCCCCCACCCCAACCTCACAGCCTCCCTCCCCCACCCCGACCTCACAGCCTATCTCCCCCACCCCAACCTCACAGCCTCCCTCCCCCACCCCAACCTCACAGCCTCCCTCCCCCACCCCAACCTCCCCCACCCCAACCTCACAGCCTACCTCCCCCACCCCAACCTCCCCCACCCCAACCTCACAGCCTCCCTCCCCCACCCCAACCTCACAGCCTCCCTCCCCCACCCCAACCTCACAGCCTCCCTCCCCCAGCCCAACTCACAGCCTACCTCCCCCACCCCAACCTCCCCCACCCCAACCTCCCCCACCCCAAACCCCCCCACCCCAACCTCACAGCCTACCTCCCCAACCCCAACCTCCCCCACCCCGACCTCACAGCCTCCCTCCCCCACCCCAACCTCCCCCACCCCAACCTCACAGCCTACCTCCCCAACCCCAACCTCCCCCACCCCAACCTCACAGCCTCCCTCCCCCACCCCAACCTCCCCCACCCCAACCTCACAGCCTACCTCCCCCACCCCAACCTCACAGCCTACCTCCCCCACCCCAGCCTCCCCCACCCCAACCTCACAGCCTACCTCCCCCACCCCAACCTCACAGCCTCCCTCCCCCACCCCAACGTCCCCCACCCCAACGTCCCCCACCCCAACCTCACAGCCTACCTCCCCCACCCCAACCTCCCCCACCCCAACCTCACAGCCTACCACCCCCACCCCAACCTGACAGCCTACCTCCCCCACCCCAACCTCACAGCCTCCCTCCCCCACCCCAACCTCCCCCACCCCAACCTCACAGCCTACCTCCCCCACCCCAACCTCACCCACCCCAACCTCACAGCCTACCTCCCCCACCACCTCCTGGCCACCACTCCCCCCAGCCCTGATGGAAGTCCCCCGGCCAGCTGCACGGATCTCGGCCGAGTGTGGCAGCGCTGGATGCTGATCACATGGCCTCTCTTTCTCTCTCTCACCCTCCACAGCCAGCACACCAGCCCCCTGACCGCTGGGATCACGCGTGACCCGCGCTGCGAGTGCCGGGAAACACGCGGATAAACACGCTCGCTTTGGGACTGTGTACCTATTTAGTTCAGTCGTGCCCTGTCAATGGAAACATTCTTCTTATTTACCCAGTCAAAACCCTTGATTTTAAACTTTTCTGTAAATCTCTCATTTATGTTGGATTTGCTGCTTACTGAAACATTGCTTTCTTTTTTTTCTCAGGCTCAGGAACTTTCTGGCACACGGCAGTATAGTGAGGCCGCATTATTCCTTCAACGAACAAAATCCCTGGTCTAAGCTGTGGGAGACTGGCAGAAGCCCTCTTACAGCCTTACAGGTTCAGGAGGTTATTGAAGTGACATCGCCATTCAAAGAGACTGGTAAGGGGAAGCCACACTGCATTTCCTCAGCCCAAACACTGAGGTGGTGAACTGCCCCGAATCCAGTGTGTGAATTGTTCAGTGTTCCCCTAAATATCACAGACCTCATGAACCTTGCTGTTTGGGAACTGCAGACCAGACAGTCAAAGGTGGAATTAGTTACGGAATAAATCAAAGTGTCACACAGTACTGCCTCAAGAACAGCACACACACAAATCTTAAATACACTAACAACAATTTGCAATTATTTCACATTTTTAAGGTAGCAAAACTGTCTCAAAACTCTTCTCAGGAGCATTTGCCGACAATAACTGGCATTGAGACAGAGAAAGACAGGCGTCAAGACAGATAGTCAAATATTTGGTAGGTCTTAAAGCAGAAGAGCGAAGCAGAGAACTTTAGGGAGGGGATTTAAGAGCTTAGAACCCAAGCGACTGAAGGCATGGCCACTAAAGGATGGCATGATTGAAGTCAGGGATGGTCAAGAGGCTAGAGTCGGAGGAGCAGGGAGATTTCAGTGCTTTGTAGGATTGGGTTGGGGGTGAGTGGGGGGCGTTGGACAGGGGAGGTGTGATTACAGAATTAACCGGCTACGACCGGAGACCAAGAAAACCAGACACTTTGCTGGATTCTCCGCCAGCGGGATTCTCCGTTTTGCCGGCAGCCCGGGGGTTTTCCGACGGCGTGGGGCTGCCCCACAATGGGAAACCCCATTAACCGGCTGGCGTAACGGAGAATCCCGCCAGCGGGTCGGGGCAGAAATGTGGCGCGGCGGGGCGGAGAATCCAGCCCAAGATTCAGCAGACCAGCAGAGTGTTGTGACATGGGCAGAGTGGCATCATCACATACGAGACACTCTGTGAATTTACCATTAAGACGTTACCACATGCAGCGCCAGACTGGCTAAAAATGGGACTGTCCTTCGGCAGAGGCAACCAGGTTGAGAATGTTAAAATTGAAGCTTTGCTGGACACATAACCAAGTACAGGTCAGCGAGCGTGAGGATGATGGGTGAACAGGATTTGGTGTGGGTTAGCACATGGACAGCTGTGCTGTCGATGTGGCTAAGTTTATGTAAGGTTTGTGGGCGGCACGGTGGTGAGCACCGCTACCTCACGGCGCCGAGGACCCAGGTTCAATCCTGACCCCGGGTCACTGTCCGTGTGGAGTTTGCACATTCTCCCCGTGTCTGCGTGGGTCTGACCCCCAAAACCCAAAGATGCACAGAGTAGGTGGATTGGCCACACTAAATTGCCCCTTATTTGGAAAAAAAATGAATTTGATACTTTAAATTTATTTTTAAAAAGTTTATGGAAGATTTATTACCCAACATTAGTAGAGACGTTGTGCATTGCAGACTTAGAACGGTTTTTACAATTATTAGATATTCTCACATAGTTAGATGGAGAATTAATTTGATGAAATGCTATGTTTTGTGACTACATTTATTGTAACTAGTTGAAGGAGGTTACACTGATACTTGTGGAGCCATTGTTGTAATATGGATTCTTGGAGATGACAGCATCGCCCCTTGAAGAAGCAAATGTTACTATTCCCAATCACATCCCTTGCTACCCAATTCCATAATTGTCTTTAACCACATACAATTTTATCTTCTTTTGGAGTTCACCAATTAAAGATTGAATATTCATACCTGGTTTGTGCTGACCTCAGACAGGGCAGTGGTGGAGCATTAAATTGATCCCAGCACCCTTGGGTTAAGGAGGATATAGGGACGGTGCAGTCAGGGTTAATGCTTTCTTGTTGTTTTCCACTGATGCTGGTGCAGACCCAATGTATTTGGCTACAGCACCACGCATTGTAAAACAGATGGTTGACACTGTCTAGGCTGATGCCTGGATTGGACATGTTTGAGATATGATGTGGAGATGCCGACGTTGGACTGGGGTGAGCACAGTAAGAAGTCTTACAACACCAGGTTAAAGTCCAACAGGTTTATTTCAATCACTAGCTTTCGGAGCACAGCTCCTTCCTCAGGTGAATGAAGAGGTATGTTCCAGAAACATATACATAGGCAAATTCAAAGATGCCAGACAATGCTTAGAATGCGAGCATTTGCAGGTAATTAAATCTTTACAGAGTCAGAGATAGGGGTGATTCCAGGTTAAAGAGGTGTGAATTGTCTCAAGCCAGGATTTTGCAAGCCCAGGCCAGATGTTTGAGTTACACCATGAGTTACTTAATGCTGGTGAGGGGAAAATGGAGAAGATTGACAGGTAGAGAAAACTTTAAGATGGCTATCTACTTTAAAAGTCTGATTATGGAACGTTATCAAATGCCTTCTGAATATCTGAGTAAACTGGATGTAACCTCGCCCTGTTTGATATTTCTCATCTCAGTTGTGTTGGTTCTGAATTTACCTCTGATTTTCGCAGGTTTGTCATGTGTGGACCTGAAGTGGTTTGAAGAAGTTCTGTATTCTGTCCTGAATTTCAGCTACTTACTGAAAGTGCCCCATGGCCTCATGGTGGGCATGCTTAATGACCTATTATTCGGTCCTTCAGAAGGTGTGGAAGCAATAGACAGCCCAGTTTTGTTTTCCAGTGAAAGCTTTATCAATGCATCCTGCGTACAATCACTGTCACTCAGCAGGTATGTTGTATCTCATGAATTGAGCATTGGCAAGATGGAAGGTAAATTTTTAGGGCGGCACGGTAGCACAGTAGTTAGCACTGTCGCTTCACAGCTCCAAGCTCCCAGGTTCTATTCCCGGCTTGGGTCACAGTCTGTGCCGAGTCTGCACGTTCTCCCCGTATCTGCGTGGGTTTCCTCCGGGTGCTCCGGTTTCCTCCCACAGTTCAAAAAGGTTCGGTGAATTGGCCGTGATAAATTGCCCTCAGTGACCAAAAATGGTTAGGTGGGGTTACTGAGTTACAGGGATGGTGTGGGCTTAAGTAGGGTGCTCTTTTCCAAGGGCTGGTGCAGACTCGATGGGCCGAATGGCCTCCTTCTGCACTGTAAATTCTATGATTCTTCATAATGTGATTGTAGATACAGCAGCATAATGATGATGTTACAGTATTCCAGAGGCCTGGATTAATAACCTGGAGGTGTGAATTCAGATTCCACTGTGACAGTCTGTGAATTTGAATTTAGTGAATTGAATAGTAAGCTAATGTCAGTAAAAGTGACCATGAAGCTATTAAACTCTCAAGAAAACCCAATTAGTTTACAAATGTCCTTTGGAGGAGGAGACCGATTGCCTTTACCCAGTCAAGCCTACCCGTGACTCCAGAATGACAGCAGTAACTGGGGTGGGATTCTCCGATAATGGGGCAAAGTCCCCACGCCAGCAGGAAAACCGGCGCCAACCACTCCGGCGCCAACCACTCCGGCGCCAACCACTCCGGCGCCAACCACTCCGGCGCCAACCACTCCGGCGCCAACCACTCCGGCGCCAACCACTCCGGCGCCAACCACTCCGGCGCCAACCACTCCGGCGCCAACCACTCCGGCGCCAACCACTCCGGCGCCAACCACTCCGGCGCCAACCACTCCGGCGCCAACCACTCCGGCGCCAACCACTCCGGCGTCAACCACTCCGGCGCCAACCACTCCGGCGCCAACCACTCCGGCGCCAACCACTCCGGCGCCAACCACTCCGCCGCCAACCACTCCGCCGCCAACCACTCCGGCGCCAACCACTCCGGCGCCAACCACTCCGGCGCCAACCACTCCGGCGCCAACCACTCCGGCGCCAACCACTCCGGCGCCAACCACTCCGGCGCCAACCACACCGGCGCCAACCACTCCGGCGCCAACCACTCCGGCGCCAACCACTCCGGCGTCAACAGCCCCTGAAATTGAGGAATTCTCCAAATTTTCAGGGGCTAGTTTGAAACCTGAGTGGGTGGCGCCACTTCAGCTGGCAGTCAAGAGCCGGCGCGAGTCCGCGCATGCGCGGAACGGCCGCCGTGATCTCGCGCATGCATGGACCAGCCGGCGTATTTCCGCGCATGCACGGGGGTTCTCTTCTCCATGCTGGCCCCCAGGCAATATGGCGGAGCCCTACAGGGGCACGGCGCAGAGGAAAGAAGGCCCCCACAGAAAAAGCCCGCCCACAGGTAGGCCCCGATCGTGGGCCAGACCCCCAGGGTCGGATCCCCTGCACCCCACCCAGGACCGCCCCCGCACACTTATCTGCCAGGTCCCACCTTGCGTGAGGTGAGTAATTCACGCCGGCGGGACTGGGCAAAACTGGACAGCCATGTGGCCCACCAGGTTCCAGAGGATCGCCAAGGGGAGGCCACTGTCAACGGCCCCTGACCGGCATGGTGAGAATCCCGTCGCCGACCGAAAAACAGTGCCAGAGAATACGGCAGCCAGCATCGGTGTGGCGGGGCAGGATTCCCGCCTGCCCTGGGGATTCTCCGACCCGGCGGGGGGGGGGGTCGGAGAATCCTGGCCCTGGTCTTGAAACACCCCAGCAAGCAACTCAATTGTATCAAACTGCTTTGAAAAAGCACCAGCTGGATTGACCTGTAGTGCCCTGCCCTGGCGGTAGGGCTGGTTTAGCACAGGGCAGAACAAGGCAGGCCAGCAGCACGGTTCAATTCCCGTTCCGGCCTCCCCAAACAGGCGCCGGAATGTGGCGACTAGGGGCTTTTCATCGTACCTTCATTTGAAGCCTACTTGTGACAATAAGCGATTTTCATTCACCGAGACATCAGATTTGAACATAACAAAGGCAGACCCAGCCCAGTTGACCCTGCATGGTTCTTCCTGTTAACATCTGGGGACTTATGCTGAAAAATTGGGAGAGCTGTCCCTCAGAGAAGTCAAGCCACAGCCTGACGTAGTCAGACACACATAGTCAGACACCACCAGCAATGTCCCAGCATGCTACTCACCTCAGCTACACCGTGTGGTAACACGTTCCTCATTCTCACCTCTCTCTGGATAAAGAGGTTTCTCCTGAATTCCTATTGGATTTTTGAGTAACTGTCTCATATTGACGGTCCCTTTGTTTGAACTCCCCATAAGGCAAGATTTCAACACTCAAATTCCAGCCACTTCCACAGAATTAAAGTCGGGCCCATCTCCTCTACACAACCCAAACTCTACCAAACCTTCCACCATTTTAACGACATCTGTTAGCTAATGGGTTATCAATCTTTTTGCTTCAGAAACTCCTCCTGAGGTTTAACAATTCCTCAAACCCCTGAAACACAAGTCATATTTTTAATATTTAGTTATATAATTAATCATTTTTTGTTAATTTTTGTTTTAATTATTTAGTGTGAACCTCTCCTGGTGCTGAGCAAAAATTCTCTATTCACGCACCAACATTCAAACCTAATGTCTCATGGCCTCCCTCCCCAATTAAAGCGCATTTTTATAACCATATCTTCAGTTGCGCAATTACTAACACTAAAGCTTTAACCTATCAGCCATATTAAATTCTTCTCCCTGTCCCTAACCAACCTCTCACCTCACACCTAGTAGTCACTGTGAGATAGAAATGTGTCTGGGGAACTACCTCAAATGATTAGCACCCTGATAGCTGATACAAAGAACAAAGAAAAGTACAGCACAGGAACAGGCCCTTCGGCCCTCCAAGCCTGCGCCAACCATGCTGCCCATCTAAACTAAAATCTTCTTCGCTTCCAGGGTCCATATCCCTCTATTCCCATCCTACTCATGTATTTGTCAAGATGCCCCTGAAATGTCACTATCGTTCCTGCTTCCACCACCTCCTCCGGCAGCGAGTTCCAGGTACCCACTACCCTCTGTGTAAAAACCTTGCCTCATACATCTCCTCTAAACCTTGCCTCTCGCACCTTAAACCTATGCCCCCTAGTAATTGACCCCTCTACCCTGGGAAAAAGCCTCTGACTATCCACTCTGTCTATGCCCCTCATAATTTTGTAGACCTAGAATTTACAGGGCAAAAGGAGGTCATTCGGCCCATAGAGTCCGCACAGGCCCTTGGAAAGAGCACCCCCCACTTAAGCCTGCACCTCCACCCTGTAACCCCACCTAACTATTTTGGACTTGAAGAGCAATTTAGAATGGCCAATCCACCTATCCTGCACGTCTTTGGACTGTGGGAGGAAACCAGAGCACCCGGAGGAAACCCACGCACACACGGGGAGAACATGCAGACTCCGCACAGACAGTGACCCAAGCCGGGAATCGAACCTGGAACCCTGGAGCTGTGAAGCAACTGTGCTAACCACTGTGCTACCGTGCTGCCCTTCGCCTCCCTCCTTTGAGCTGATTTGTTACATGACAGACTCTGGCTGTACTCATGTTGAGATGGAAACGTCTTCGACAGTATTAAATGCCTTTTCATGCAGTTGAAATGTTTCAAAACCTCCTGACAGAGGGAATTGCCTGCAGAATGTAGTCATCCTATTCATTCAAGTGAATGTAGCTGGACACCAAGCTGTTAATTTATGGGGATATGTTGTATTTTTTTCCACACATTCTCTGGTTAACTTTTCCTGAACTCTTGAAAGCATTGTGCAAACCCCTGGCGGGGTTATAGACTCCAGGTGGGAACCTCCTGTACCAGGGCAGCGTCTCAGTCCCGGAGACAGGTCAGCTTTTCCTGCTAGTTACAGGAACAGGCAAATGGGGGATTATTTGAATTTTGAGATTGGCTTTTTCAGGACTTGCAAATGAGCCTGTTCCTTGGCTCTTGGAGAAGATGAAACCCTAGAGACTGCCAACTGGGATGACATGAATGTCATCAATTCAAATAAAATAACAAACACTAAACTGCAAAATGATAAGTTAAGGAAAAAGTTGCTTATCAAACGTTGCCCGAGTGTTGATGCTGCTGCGCAGGTCCCCAAGGGCACAGCAGTGGTTGAAGGCTAAAGAAACTAGAAAGAAAAACAGGAGTTATTTCCATGATTGGAGCATCAATTCCCAGATTACTCTGCTGGTTCAGAGCAGGAGGAGCTCACCGACATGTTCACGCCCTGTCCAGTGTTTACCTGGCTGTGCTCAATCAGAGAGTTCAGCTACGAGTGCCCTCCACGGATAGGGAACAGTGGCAATTCACAGTCTGGGCTCCTGTTTCTAGTTGTTGCTGCTGCTGGCATTGGCCAACCTCACATATCAAGCTCACTTGTGAAGTGGTCAGCTAGTCACCCCACTCCCTGGGCACACATGAGGATCTGTGGGAACCATACCCCAGGTAGCATTTCCAATAGAGGGGAAAAGCAAAGAGGATGTGCTGTGCAGCTTGTGTTTTCAAAGGTTTCTGCGAGAATCACAATTTTAAAAAAATATCTCCCCACAGCCCATTCCCCTGGTTCGACCTGTCATCGGTGTCCCTGAGGAACACACCCCTCACAAAGTTCTTCTCATTACATCCGCGCCTGCAGCATCACCTCAGCTTCGTTTACCGCATGTCCATGTTGAAGAAGAAACACCTAAATGGTACCGATGAATGCTGCGGACACTGAATCGCCCAAGGAGAGCTGGGCAACAGCTGAGTGGGTGATCCTCAATGCCAGTATTACTGCCACATGTACACACCATCAGGAGGGGTTTATGGATCAGAATGACAATTATAGACGTTAACTAAACGACCAGTCCCAGAGGACAAAAATCCCAATCTATACCTGTGTGCGCCTCGCTCACTTTGCTCAGCAGTAACCTACCCCACTCCCTCTTGAACTGGCTGCCATTATTTCTCTTTCCTGTTTCCCTGAGCAGTCTGTTCAGATTGAGGTCGCACTCCCACCGGCTCAGAGTCTGGCAATTGGAGAGCCTTTTCAGTAAAGTGATTAGTGATCGGGTTTGGATTAGAATATTCTCTTTGTTAGTGGACATTACAGGGAGCCACACTTTATAAAGGGGGCTTGCCTGGGTCAGTTGCTGATCATTGGCTAACGAACTCAGGGCAAAAGTAGGAATGATCAATTTCAGATTTATTTTTCCAAGAAAACTCTGTCCACTCCTTACCCAGCCCCTGCGCCCGGGATCCCTCCTGCCTGCCCCGCCTCTACCCCAGGGAAGTGGCAGTAAGGGCCTTGGCGTCTGCCAAGGAAGGAGGGGGCATTCAAACTGTCCCCTCTCCATTGTCACATGGATCTTTTTGCTGGATGCCTCTGAATTAGATAAGGAGATCACATTCTCCCCGTGTCTGCGTGGGTCTCACCCCCACAACCCAAAGATGTGCAGGGTAGGTGGATTGGCCACGCTAAATTGCCCCTTAGTTGGAAAAAATGAATTGGGTACTCTAAATTTTTTTTAAAAATTCAATAAGGACAAACTTTCCACATATTTTTTTCTGTTGTTTTACACTTAAATCACAATTAAAGGAAATGTCTTTTCTGATGTCTGTGTCTTTGTTTTATTTTTTTCTCTGGACCATAAGCATCAATCAGTACATTAACAGGAAACATTAACTTGCATTTCTATCACTCGTTTCATTACACCAGGGTTCCCCGAAGCATTTTGCAACTATTGAAACCGTTTAGAAGTGTAACCACTGGGGAGGAAATACGGCAATTTGTGCACAGTAAGATCCCACAAACAGCAATGAGATGGTTTGTTCCCTGACAGATTCCCTTGATCTTTTACAAATGCTGTCATGCGATCTCTTGATTGTGGCTGAGGACTGTGGAGTGTGGCTGATCCTTCGGCGTTCTGGCAGAGAGGCGAAAGTGACACCCACTCAGCCACATTACAGGCAATGGAATATGGGACTGGGTGTTTCGGGTGATTAGCTTTCCCACCACGCCACCGAAAAAGTGGGCGATGTACACAGCTTTGCTCAGTGGAGTGGTGGCTGCTGCTGGGACTACTGCAAATCCCACAGTCACCAGGATGGAGGGAATCCCAGAGGGGTTAGACAGCATTCCAATAGTCTCGAGGTGACAGATTCTCGATGAGGGGTTCAGCAGCTGTCGGATGAGGCAGGGGCAGAATCGATCAACGTTACAGAGGTGAAAATAAGAGGCCACTGTAATGGAGTGGATATGTGGTCAGATGCTTATCTCAGGCTCACAAACAACAATTTTTTTAACCTGTTCAATTGTTTATTTTTTTAAAAAGCTTTTTAGCTCCAACATGTCAAATTCTTCATTCAGAAGTGACTTTTACAATGTCAGATATTTTAATTTTCTTTCACACAAGACAGCTCTCAACAAATGGAATTAAGACAAGTCAAGTTCTGACCCTTATGTTCCAGATTGAGACAAACACGGACAATGTCTGGGACAAAATCTAGGTTTCGGCCAGGATTCTGTTCTATTTGTCACATCACAGTAATCTTTTGTGGGGGGTGCTAATCTACTCCATCCCCACATCAAAGGAGGATGGCGAGCGGAGGGGTATGAGAGGTTACCCCAGGAAATCTACCCTTTGGACCTTGCGAAGGCCACCTTCTAGCAGATTGCTGGTGTGAATCTTATTGAAAGGCCACAACTGTTTTCAGATCATGACCAACCATGAAAGGATTGATTATCTTCTGCCTGGAGGCAAGGTGGTCTACTTTGTTTGGAGACTTAGTTCACTTTTACGATTGAATTGGAAAGGCCCAGAACCATCTTTCTATTACTTGGAACACTTTGTTATATTCAGGTTAGGCATCAGTGGATTTTTGGATAATAAGGGAATCAAAGGATGTGGGGACAGTGTAGAAAGGTATTTAATGTCAGCCCTGATCTTACTGAATATCTTCTGTTGTTTACGCTCTTAAATGGAGTGATTATGGGTCAGGTTCGTTGAACTTGCAGACCCCCGCTTGACCACAAAAGTGATCTTGGGACAAGATTTGCAGTCAGCTACAAGAGGAAGCAATAAGCTGCATGAAACTGAAGCTAACTGAGTCACAAACAACATTAGGGTTGCAGACAATCTGGTTTAGTCTCAGTGCCCAGGGTAAGGGATGAAGCCTGTGTGTAGGGAATCCATTGTGTGCAAGGGATCAAAGTCAATCTCCCCAATAGTAATTTGAAGGACGTGTCTCCTCAACCAGGGGCTGTGCAGGTTAGGTAGATTGCTGATGATAAAATTGCCCTTAGTGTACAGGTTATGTGAGGTTACGGGGATAGGTGGGGGGGGGGGGGGGTGGGCAAAGGTAGGACACTCTTTCAGAGGGTTGTGCATATCCAATAGGCTAAATGGCCTCTTTCTGCACTGTAGAGATTCAATGGCGGGGGGTCGGAGAATCGACGGTGGGTGACGTGAATCCCACTCCGACGCCGGCTGCCGAATTCTCCGGCTCCGGTTTTCAGGCGGGGGCGGGGATCACGCCGCACTGGTCGGGGGCAGTTGGCAGCGCCCCCCCGGCAATTTTCCGGGCCCCGATGAGCCGAGCGGCCACCCGTTTTCGGCCAGTCCCGCCGACGTGGATTAGACATGATCCATACCGGCGGGACCTGGCTTGGAGGGCGGTTAGCGGGGTCCTCGGGGGGGGGGGGGCGGGGTGATCGTGCCGGGGGGCCTCCACGGTGGCCTGGCCTGCGATCGGGGCCCACCGATCTGTGGGCGGGCCTGTGCCGTGGGGGCACTCCTTCCCTCCACGCTGGCCTCAATACCGCTCCGCGATGGCTGGAGCGGAGAAGAAACCCCCTGTGCATGCGCAGGAAACACGGCAGCGGTTCTACGCATGTGGCAGAACACGCTGGTGGTCCTGCGCATGCGCCAACCCGCGCCGGCCGGCGGAGGCCCTTCGGCGCCGGTTGGTGTGGCGCCAATCCCTCCAGCACCGGCCTAGCCCCCGGAAGTGCGGAGAATTCCGCAACTTCTGGGCGGCCTGACGCCGCAATGGTTCACACCGCTCTTTGGCGCCGGCACGGCCTGCCTGCCGATTGCGGGAGAATCCCGGCCCATGATTCTATAATTCTTGTTCGGCAGCACCTTCCAAACCCAGGGCAAAAGTGGGAATGATCAATTTCAGATTTATTTAAGGGGATAGATTTATCTAAAAGGACAAGGGCAGCAGTTACATGGGAACCCCACCACCTGGCGGTTCCCATCCTGACTTGGACAATGGAGTGCTGACTTTGGGCTGCATTAGAGTGCTAAAGTGGGAGTTTGGTGACTGAGGGAGTTCGGTGACTGAGGGAGTTCGGTGAGGAGAGAGTTTGGTGACTGAGAAATTTTTATGACTGAGGGAGTTCGGTGACTGAGGGAGTTCGGTGACTGAGAGATTTTTGTGACTGAGGGAGTTCACTGACTGAGGGAGTTTGGTGACTGAGGGAGTTCAGTGAGGAGAGAGTTTGGTGACTGAGGGAGTTCGGTGACTGAGGGAGTTTGGTGACTGAGGGAGTTCGGTGAGGAGAGAGTTTGGTGACTGAGGGAGTTCGGTGACTGAGGGAGTTTGGTGACTGAGGGAGTTCGGTGAGGAGGGAGTTTGGTGACTGAGGGAGTTTGGTGACTGAGGGAGTTTGGTGACTGAGGGAGTTCTGTGAGGAGGGAGTTTGGTGACTGAGGGAGTTTGGTGACTGAGGGAGTTTGGTGACTGAGGGAGTTCGGTGAGGAGGGAGTTTGATGACTGAGGGAGTTCGGTGAGGAGGGAGCAAGGTGCTCATATCATTTCCTACATTTCCTCAAAGAGCGTGAGGAGAGTCCGGAGTTTACAAAGAGTGCAGCTGACGGAGAGCAGAGTCAGAGGGCGGAGTTCCAGCTGATGAGTAAACAGAGTAACTGGCCTCAGGTGAAAAAAACTGAAAAAGTGTGAGCGGCACAGTGGTGCAGTGGTTAGCACTGCTGCCTTGCAGCGCCGAAGACCCGAGTTTGAATCCCGGCCCTGGGTCACTGTCCGTGTGAAGTTTGCACATTCTCCCTGTGTCTGTGTGGGTTTCAGCCGCACAACCCAAGGATATGCAGGGTAGGTGAATTGGCCACGCTAAATTACCCCTTAATTGAAACATAAATGAATTGGGTACTCTAAATTCATTTTAAAAACTGAAAAAGTGACATCACAGTTGTGCTATGATTGGCTGGTAGGGAATCTGCACTCAATTTGAAAATAAAACATTGTTAAACTAATTAAACCTAATTAATTAATTACTTAATCATAAGTAGAGGGGTACCTAAACCTGAGGCAGGAGATTACTGCATTTAGCATTTTACAGTTAGAGTAGAAATCTAGTGTTAGTGCAAGTAACTAACTTATTTTAATAAGTATTTATTTTTTAATTAGAGGGATAAAATGCTTCACTTGTGAGATGAGGGAGATCCGTGAAGCTTCCAGCATTTGAGACAACTACATCGACAGGAGCACGGAGGTTGCGGAAAGCATCATAGACAGGGGTTTTAGAGACATGGTTACAACAGAAAGATAGGTGGGTGACAGCTAGAAAGGGCAGGCAGTCAGCGCAGGAATCCCCTGTGGCTGTCTCCCTCTGTAACAGGTAAACCATTTCAGACACTGTTGGGAGGATGGGGAAACAGCAGCTACCAGTGGCTCCACAACTGGCTCTGTTGCTCAGCAGGGGAGGGCAAAGTGCAGGAGAACAATAGTTATAGGGGACTCTTTATACAGGGGCACCGATAGGCGCTTCTGTGGACGTGGAATAGACTCCCGGAAGGTATGTTGCTTCCCTGGTGCCAGGGTCCAGGATGTCTCTGAACAGGCTGGAGGCATTCTGAAGGGGGAGGGTGGACAGCCAGAGGACGTAGGACATATTGGTTCTAACGACATAGGCAGGAAGAGTGTTGAGGTCCTGCGGCAGGAATTCAGGGAGTTAGGTGGAAAGTTAAAAAACAGGACCTGAGGGTTGTAATCACAGGTTTACACCCAGTGCCATGTGCCAGTGAGGCTAGAAACAGGAAGATAGAGCAGCTAAACACGTGGCTAAACAGTTGGTGTAGGAGGGATGGTTTCAGATTTCTGGACCATTGGGAGCTCTTCCGGGGCAGGTGTGACCTGTACAAGAAGGACGGGTTGCATCAAAACTGGAGGGGCACCAATATCCTGGCTGGGAGGTTTGCTAGTGTAACTCGGGAGGGTTTAAACTAGTGTGGCTGGGGGGTGGGTACCGGAGCAATATATCAGAAAGTGAAATAACTGAGGGGGAACTAGAGAAAAGGGTCAGTGAGATTCAGAGAAAGAGCAGGCATGGAGATGTTGCTGAACACAACGGATTGGTGGTTTGAAGTGCATTTGTTTCAATGCGATAAGTAAAACAGGTAAGGCAGATGAATTTAGAGATTAGTACTTGGAACTATGAAGTTGTTGCCATTACAGAGACGTGGTTGAGGGAAGGACAGGATTGGCAGCTAAACGTTCCAGGATTTAGATGTTTCAGGCAGGATAGAGGAGGATGTTAAAGGGGTGGAGGAGTTGCGCTACTGGTTAGGGAGAATATCACAGCTGGACTGCGGGAGGACACCTCAGAGGGCAGCGAGGCTATATGGGTAGAGCTCAGGAATAGGAAGGGTGCAGTACAATGTTGGGAGTTTACTACAGGCCTCCCAACAGCCAGCGGGAGATAGAAGAGCAGATAGGTAGGCAGATTTTGGAAAGGTGTAAAAGTAACAGGGTTGTTGTGGTGGATGATTTTAACTTCTCCTATATTGACTGCGACTCACTTTGTGCTGGGGGCCTGGATGGGGCAGAGTTTGTGAGGGGCATCCAAGAGGGCCTCTTGAAACAATATGTAAATAGTCCAATTAGGGAAGGGGCCGTACTGGACCTGGTATTGGGGAATGAGCCCGGCCAGGTGGTCGAAGTTTCAGATGGGGAGCATTTCAGGAACATTGACCATAATTCATTAATTTTTTATAATGTATTATATTCCAAACATATTCAAAAGTACAAAAGCATAAATACATTGAAGAGCATTCTTCACATCTCACAGTTTGTGCAAGTTTTTTTCTCCCTTTTTACCCCCCCCCCCCGACCCCAGCAATGAACAATTCCTCGAACATGGTCATGAATAGTCCGCACCGTGTCTCAAAGCCCTCTGCTGATCCCCTCAATTCGAACTTAATCTTCTCCATTCAGAGAAAATCGTACAGGTCCCCCAGCCAGGCCGCCACCCCGTCCCAGTATCTCTCCAACTTCTCGCAGCCCCAGAACATGTGTGCATGATTTTCTGGTGCTCGCCCACACTTCTCACATTTGTCTGCCACCCCCTGGAAGAACCCATTTAACCTCGCCCAAGTCATATTCACCCTGTGCACCATCTTAAACTGAATCAAACTCATCCTCGCACACAAAGTCGAATTCACCCCGTGCATCGCCACACACTCCACCCTATCTCCCTCTGTGCTCCTCCTCCAATTTCTCCTTAATCCTCACCACCTGCACCCCCCCATTCCCCCCCCTGTTCCCCCATCCAACCGTATATATCCCCAATCCTAATTTTAAAAATACATTTAGAGTACCCAATTATCTTTTTTCCAATTAGGGGGCGATTTAGCGTGGCCAAACCACCTACTCTGCACATCTTTGGGTTGTGGGAGTGATCGAACCCAGGACCTTGACACCGTGAGGCAGCGGTGCTAACCACTGCGCCACAGTGCCGCCTTATATATCTCCAATCCTACCCTTCCCTTCCACATCCGGGAGCAGCAACCGCTCCAACAGGGTTACTCCAACTCTATCAACAGCGCAAACAACAGCGGTGACAACGGACACCCTGCCTTGTTCCCCTGTACAGCCTGAAACTCCGCGAGCTCATCTCGCTGGACACTCACCACCCACCGGTGCCACATACAGCAGACACACCCACACCACAAACTTCGGCCCAAACCCAAACCTTTCCAGGACCTCGAACAGTAACTGCCCCTCTACCCGGTTCGAAGTCTTCTCCATGTCCATCTCTTCGGCTGGGTCATAATCACAATTGATAACCGCCTAATGTTACCGGAAAGATGCCTGCCCATCTCAAAACCCGTTTGGTCCTCTGCAACCATCCTCAGAACGCATCCTCACCACCACTAACTTACCCAACACATTCACACCCGCATTTAGCAACGATATGGGCTTATATGACCCACACTCTAGTGGGTCCTTCACCTTTCCCTTCTTCGGGATTAGCGTGATCAATGGGTCAGTGTCTCCGGCAGCTCCCCCTTCTCCAGCCCCTCGCTAAACATTCCCAGTAAATGTGGTGCCAGCTCCATTGCTCTGTTATAGAACTTTACCAGGTAACCCTCCGGTCCCGGGGTCTTCCCCCACTTCAGTCCTTTTATGCTTTCCATCACCTCTCCCAACCCTGAAGATGCCTCCAGCGCCTACATCCTCCTCCCCTCATCCAGCTGTGGGAATTCCAGCCCGTCTAAAAAACACCCCATGTCCGCTTCCTCACCCCCGGGTCGGCCCTGTATAACTTCTCATAATACTCCCTGAATGCCTCATTTATCCACCCCGGCTCTGACACTACCTCCCCCCTTTCTTGACCGTACCCTCAGAATTTTTCTGGTCGTGGCCTGTCTCCATAGCTGATGGGCCAGCATGTGCCTCACCTTCTCTCCATATTCATACTGCACCCTGCGTGCCCTCTGTCGCTGCCCAGCTATCGTTCTCATCGTCAGCCTGTTGAACTGTCCCTGTAACGTCTTTCTCTCCACCAACCCCTCCTTCGGTGGGCCTGCAAATATTTCTTGTCCACCTCAACTATCTCATCCAACAACTGTCCATACTCCTCCCTCCACCTATCTCTGTGCGTCTTGAACGAGATAATCTCCCCCCCCCCCCCGAACCGCTGCCTTTAACGCCTCCCAAAATGTGGCCGTCATTCTGACTCCAGATCGTCTCTGATCACCGACCGCACCCTGTCACAGAACCCCTTGTCCACTAAAAGCCCTGAGTATCCTCCATCCCGGCCTCTGATCCTGCCTCGAGCTAAGATTAACCTCAAACCAGTGTGGTGCATGGTCAGAGAAAGCGATTCCTGCATACTCTGCCCCCACCACCCCCACCAACACCGCTCGGCTCAGCACAAATAATTCAATTCTGGTAGTAGACCTTGTACATATGCAGGAAGAAGGAATACTCCCTTTCCCCCAGGTTCCTAAACCTCCACGGATCCAGCATTCCCATCCTTTCCATAAACCCTCCCAGCTCCTTCGCCATCCTCAACCTTCCCTTTGACTTAGGGCTCGACCAATCCATTCTTGGCTGCAGCACGCAATTAAAATCAACCCTCACAATCAACTGATGCGTGTCCAGGTCTGGAATCACTCCCAGTAACCCTTTCACAAACCCTACATCATCCCAATGTGGCGCATAAACATTCACTAGCACCACCGGCATCGCCTCCAACACCCCGCTCGCTATCACGCATCTCCCCCCTGAATTCCAAACTTCCTTAGCACTGACAAACCCCGGGCGGGATTCTCCGACCCTCCGCGCCGGAATCGCACCTGGCGCGGGGTCGGACAGTAGCCGTTCACGGCAGAAACCGGCGTGACGGCGCTTTCGGCGATTGTCCGCGGACCCAACAGTCCCGCGCGCGCGGTCGACACGCCGCCCATTGGGGCCCATCGGAAGAGGCCATTCTCCGCGGTCGACTGGACGAGTTCCCGCCGGCGTGGTTCACATCTGGTACCACCCAGCGGGAGCTCGAACCCACGGCTGCGGTCCTGGTGGGGGGGGCCGGGGGGAATCTGACTCCGGGAGGGGGGTCCTCAGCGTGGGGACAGTCCCCCAAAGGGAGAATCACGCCCCCCCCCATTCTTTTGCTCAGCAGGATGCCCCCCCCCCCTCCCTGCCCTCCCGTGACTTTGAATCGAACCTCAAGTGAAATACCTGTCCCACCAATCCCTTTCTCAACCTAACCTGATCCTTCACCCGGATGTACGCCTCCTGCAGAAAGACCACCCCCGTCTTCATGCTCCTCAAGTGTGTGAAGACCCTGGAACTCTTCACAGGCCCGTTCAGCCCCCGTACGTTCCATGTTATGAACCTTACTGGAGGCTTGCACCTCGACTCCCCTCTACTGTCCGCCATCCTCCTCTTCCGATTCTGTCCCCTCTAATTTCACCCTAAACCGGGCCCACACCAGATTGCCCCGTCTCCATCCATGATCCCGTTCCTATTCCAGCCCCACGTTGTGTCCCCTCTTTCTCATCACCCACCCCCCCAACCTGGCCAATCCCATCAGCCACCTCCCCCACCTCCCTTCAGTTCACCAGCATTACCTGCCAGTGCGGCAGTACCCGCCCAAGGGTCCTCCTATCTACCCCTCCACCTTCCCCCCACCCTCTCCTCCTTGGTCTGTGTGGTTAATGTATTGCAGTAACCATTCACCATGTATGTAACTGTATCACGCTGTTGCCCATGAGGGCTCCACCTATGGACCAGTGTAAGGTATTACCTGTGATGTATCATGTTGGTGCCTTTGTGGGCTCCGCCCCTGGCTCCTCCCCTTGAGGGGAGGCATAAAGAGCAGTAGCCCTGTAGGCGGCTCTCAGTAGCAGAGCCGTCACAGGCAGGCACTGTTCTAGTTGATTAAAGCCACAGTTTACATCTACTCTCTGTTTCGTGTGAATTGATGGTCGCATCAGTCTGTGCAAGTGGATCCCTGTGGACCTCCCCCACCCCCACCCCAACAAAGGCACATCCAAAACCACGGTCACACCCTCCAGAAAAGAAAAAAACACCACAAGCAGCCGGGGGGGGGGGGGGGGGCAGTTGCCTCCTTACAAACTTATTGCCCCATAACAAACAATCACAACAACAACAATCACCCCACCCGAGAAGAACACCCCCCCCCACCCTTCGACCCCCATACTACCCGCATCTTCCAAACTCTGTTGTTCCAACTCCTCCATCTCCCATCAACGTTCAGTTGTCCCCCAGTTCAAGGTCTCAAATAAAGTCATTGACCTCCTCTGGGGTTTCGAAATAGTACTCCTGACCTTCAACATCACCCACAGTTTTGTCGGGTGCAGCACTCCAAACTGGATCTGCCTTCGGTTTAGAACCGCTTTTGCCTTGTTGAACCTCGCGCACCTTGTTGCCAGCTCCGCTCCAATGTCCTGATAGATTCAGACCCTGTACCCCTCCCATTCACAGTTCTGTTTCTCCCTGGCCCACTGCAGGATCTGCTCCTCCTCCACAAACTTATGGAACCTCATGATCACCATCCGTGACGGCTCCCCCGCTCTTGGCTTCTGCCTTGGGGACCTGTGCGCTCTGTCCCCCTCCGGGGTCTTGTCCAGCCGGCTCCACCACCGGCCCTCGTGGCACTCGTGCCTTCCACACCTTCAGGCAGATCCACGATATGCAGCTTCTGCCTTCTCGATCTGTTCTTCTGCTCTTCTACCTTAGCCCTTCGCAACTTGTAACGGTCCCCCAGGTGCCCTACCTGTGCCTCTGATGCCAAACCCGATCACTATCAGACATCACCCTCTCCATCTCCCGGATGGGCAATCCCCATGCCTCCAAGTATTTCTCGACTCTCCATTGAGCCTTTCGAGGATGCTACCGCTCCTTCGATGGCCTTTTACCGGTCTTTCTGCATCTCCTTTCGTTGCTGACGGAACTCCTCTCTGATGAACAGCATCAGCTGCTCCATCTGGGGTTTTCCAGCATGCGACAACCCTTTCCTCTTCGTCATCTTTCCAATTGTTGCTACCTCACAGGTCTCCTCCAGTTCCAGGACTTGACTTTCTTCTGCCGGGTCTGATAATCAGCAGACATACCACCCCCGAGGGAGGAGCTTCTCCTCCTCACCATGAGCTTTCCTGTCAAAATTCCCCCACTTTCGGGTAAAAAGAGACACCTTCGAGCCGGAACTGTCTTGCGTGCGACCACTCATTCCATGGCTACCACTGGACCATAATTCAGAAGGTTTTAAGGTACTGTTGGATAAAGATAAGAATAGCCTTCAGGGTGAAGGTGCTAAATTGGGGGAAGGCTAATTTAGGAAGGGACAGCATGGTAGCCTTGTGGATAGCACAATCGCTTCACAGCTCCAGGGTCCCAGGTTCGATTCCCGGCTGGGTCACTGTCTGTGCGGAGTCTGCACGTTCTCCCTGTGTGTGCGTGGGTTTCCTCCGGGTGCTCCGGTTTCCTCCCACAGTCCAAAGATGTGCAGGTTAGGTGGATTGGCCATGATAAATTGCCCTTAGTGTCCAAAATTGCCCTTGGTGTTGGGTGGGGTTACTGGGTAATGGGGATAGGGTGGAGGTGTTGACCTTGGGTAGGGTGCTCTTTCCAGGAGCCGGTGCAGACTCGATGGGCCGAATGGCCTCCTTCTGCACTGTAAATGCTATAATGCTATGATAATTATAACCTAATTAGACAGGAATTGAAGAATCTAGATTGGGGGCAGATGTTTGAGGGTAAATCAACATCTGGCATGTGGGAGGTTTTCAAATGTCAGTTGATAGGAATTCAGGACCAGTATGTTCCTGTGAGGAGGAATGATAAGTATGGCAAGTTTCGGGAACCCTGAATTATGAGGGATATTGTGAGTTTAGTCCAAAAGAAAAGGAAGCATTTGGAAGGACTAGAAGGCTGGGAACAGACAAATCCCGTGAGGAATATAAGGAAAGTAGAAAGGAATTTAAGTAAGAAGTCAGGAGGGCTAAAAGGGGTCGCAAAAAGTCATCGGCAAACAGGATTAAGGAAAATCCCAAAGTTTTTTATACATCTATAAAAAGAAGAGGGTAGCCAGGGAAAGGGTTGGCCCACTCAAGGACGGGAGGGAATCTCTGTGTGGAGCCAGATGAAATGGGTGAGGTACTAAATCAGTACTGTACTTTGCATCAGTATTTACCAAAGAGAAGGACTCATCTCAGCTCCAGGACATCACTGCAGGAGTTCCTCAGGATAGTGTCCTCGGCCCAACCATCTTCAGCTGCTTCATCAATGACCTCCCTCCCATCATGAGGGGATGTTTGCTAATTGTGCAATGTTCAGCACCATTTGTGACTCCTCAGATAATGAAGCAGTGCGTGTCCAAATGCAGCAAGACCTGGACAATATCCAGGCTCGGGCTGACAAGTGGCAAGTTACATTCGCGCCACATAAGTGCCAGGCAATGACCATCTGCTGCAACAATGGATCTAACCATCGCCCCTTGACAGTCAATGTCATTACTATCACTAAATCCCCACAATCAACATCCTGGGGCTTACCATTGATTAGAAACTGAACTGGACCCAGCCATATTAATACTGTGGCTACCAGGGCAGGTCAAAGGCTAGGAATCCTATGGCAAGTAACTCACCTCCTGACCCCCCCAAAGCCTGTCCACCATCTACAAGGCACAAGTCAGGAGTGTGATGGAATACTGTCCACTTGCCTGGATGAGTGCAGCTCCAACAACACTCAGGACGCTTAACACCATCCAGGACAAAGAAGTCCGCTTGATTGCTCCACCTTCCGCAAACATTCAAACCATCTGTGATGTTCCTTGTATAGTTCTCTCAGATGGCTAGAAGTTGTAGTGTTGACAAAGAACATCAAGCTATGTATTTGAAACAAAACTAGTTTATTTTACACTACTTCAAATGGCTCACACACTTCACCGAGTAATAGCTAATAAAACAACAGTATAAAATTTATGTCACAGAAATCTATATCTTTTTACACTCTTATCTCAACCTCTCACTATCCTTCTTCACAACTTTCTCCCAGAACACCGAGACGCAGCCTTTTCAAAGACTATTCTGTGGTGCCATCTAGTGTTGAGATTCCTCAAACATCATCTTGTCAACCCTTTACACTCCTTACATTATACATATCATTACACCCTCCACCACTGACGCACAGTGGCAGCTGTGTGTACCACCTACAAGATGCACTGTAGTAACTCACCAAGGTTCCTTAGGCAGCACCTTCCAAATCCACGACCACTACCATCTAGAAGGACAAGAGCAGCAGATACCTGGGAACCCCACCACCTGGAGGTTCCCCTCCAAGTCACTCACCCCCCCTGTCGTGGAAATACGTCATGGTTCCTTCACTGTCACTGGGGCATCATCCTGGAACTCCCACCCTAACAGCCCAGAGGGTGTACCTACAGCTCAAGAACTGCAGCAGTTCAAGAAGACAACTCATCACCAACTTCTGAAGGGCAACTAGGGATGGGCAATCAATGTTGGACTAACTAGCGACACCCACATCCCGTAAATTAATTTTAAAAAATGATGAGTCTGGGAAAAGATGTGAAGATAATCTGGGTCACATTGAGATCAAAAAGGTGTTGGGCATCTTGAAAAACATTAAGGTAGATAAGTCCCCAGGGCCTGACAGGATCTACCCCAGAACATTGAGGGAGGCAAGGGAGGAATTTGCTGTGACCTTGACAGAAATCTTTGTATCCTCACTGGCTACAGGTGGGGTACCAGAGGACTGGAGAATAGCTAATGTTGTTCCTTTGTTTACGAAGGGTAGCAGGGTTAATCCAGGGAACTACAGGCCAGTGAGCCTTACGTCAGTAGTAGGGAAATTATTGGAGTGGATTCTCTGAGACAGGATTTACTCCCATTTGGAAGCAAATGGACGTATTAGCGAGAGGCAGCATGGTTTTGTGAAGGGGAGGTCGTGTCATACTAACTTGATCGAGTTTTTTGAGGAGGTGTCAAAGATGATTGATGAACGTAGGGCAGTGGATGTTGTCTATACAGACTTCAGTAAAGTCTTTGATACGGCCCCTCATGGCAGACTGGTACAGAAGGTGAAGTCACAAGGGATCAGAGGTGAACTGGCAAGATGGATCCAGAACTGGCTCGGTCATAGAAGGCAGAGGGTAGCAATGGAAGGGTGCTTTTCTGAACAGAGGGCTACGACCACAGGGATCAGTGCTGGGACCTTTGCTGTTTGTAGTATATATAAATGATTTGGAGGAAAACTGGTTTGATTTTTAAAAAAATATTTTTTTTATTCTCCTCATTTTCATCAAATGCACAAAAGATAATCACCAATAGCAAATACAGTGTCAATCCCTCAAACAGCGTCCCGTTCAATATACAAACCCAAACATTACCCATTCGAAATAAACAAAAAAAAAGAAAATTAACAGTCATCCCATAAACAATATACTGAGCCCCACCAATAGACCACCCCCCCGCCTAACGTTCGATGGCATCCAATTCTTGAAAGTTCAGGGTAAACAATGTCCATGAATTGTAGGACCCTTCCATCCTCCCCCTCAGCTCAAACTTCACCTTCTCGAGCGTCAAAAATTCCAGCAGGTCCCCCCGCATGCCAAGGACGGAGGAGCTGACCTCCACCCCAATAGGACCCGCCCCCAGGCAATCAGCAAGGCGAAGGCTAAGACACCTGCCCCCACATCGGCCTGCAGCCCCTGCTGGTCTGACACTCCGAATATGGTTTCTAAGGGCCCTGGTTCCAAGCTCATATGTACCACCCCGAGATGAACTCAAAACCCCCCTCCAATACCCCTCCAACTTTGGGCAGGACCAAAACATGTGAACATGCTTCACGGGGAAGCGGCTCCTCCCACAGCGCTCACGCACATCCTCCACCCCCTCAAAGGGTCGGTTCATCCTCTCCTTCGAGAGGTGCACCCTGTACACGACCTTCAGCTCTACCAGCCCCAACCTCGCGCACAAAGTTGAGGCACTCACCCTCCGGAGCACCTCACATCACAGACTGTCTTCCATAACCTCCCCAACTCTTCCTCCCACTTGGTTTTAATCCTCCCCAAGGATACCTTATCCTCCCCCAAAAACCTCCCATAGATCGTCGATACCACCGTCTCCATTCCTCCCTTTGTCAATATCTCTTCCAACAATGAGGGGGGGGGGGGAGAGGGGTGCTATCGGGAAGCTCTGAACCTCCTTCCTGGCAAAGTCCTGGAGCTGCAGGTATCTAAATACTTCCCCCTGCCCCAGTCCATATTTCTCCCCCAACTCCTCAAGCCTCGCAAAACGACCTCTCAGGAACAGGTCTTTTAATGCCCTGACTCCCGTCCCCTCCCATCTCCCATCCCACTTCCCTGGCTCAAAATCATGGTTCCTCCTAATCGGCATCTCTCTTGACCCCGGCCACAACTTATAATGCTGCCTCAACCCCGCCCACAACTTATAATGCTGCCTCAACTGCCTCCAAATAGTCAGCATTGCCACCGGGCTCCCAGAATATTTCCCCGGGGCCATCGGAGCGGTGCTGTTACCAACACCCTCAGCCCCGACCCCCTGCACAGACTCTCCTCCATTCTAACCCACTGGGACTCAGAGCCCCCCCCCCCCCCCCGGAGATCCAACTCCTCACCTTTTCTGCATTTGCCGCCCAATAATAGTACAATAAATTTGGGAGGCCCAACCTCTCTGCCTGCCCAACCCTAACCTTCCTAACCCTGGCTTCCTAACCCTGGCTACCTCCCCCCCCCCCCCCCCCCCCCCCCCCAACCACCGAGGCCCAACCCCCCCTGCCTGCCCAACCCTGGCTACTACCCCCCCCCAAATAAACGTGATGATCAACTTATCCACCTCCTCGAAAAACGCCTTCGGCAAAAAGATCGGCAGGCAGTGAAATACAAGCAAAACACGTGTACCTCAGGACCTTCTCCTTCTCGTGGTACCTGTGGAAGCAAACAATCACTGCTCCTGGTGGTTCATTCGCCTTTGGTTTAGGCCTCAACAACCGATTCAGACCGGGAGGGATCCTCTCCCTCTAACATCTTAGCAAAGTACTCAGTCAGCCTCAAGCCCTCCACCCCCTTGGGCAGGCCCACGAGCATCAAATTTTGCCACCTTGATCTATTTTCCAGATCCACTCATTTAGATTGCAGGCCTTTGTTGGCCTCGACCACCCTTCGCAGGTCCTCCCCCATCGAGGTGAGCTGATCATGTGCCGCGACATAGCTTCCTCTACTCCCTTTATTCCCTCACCCTGCTTTGCAAACTGCTTCTCCAAATCCAAGGTAATCACCTCGGTCATCTATTCTGCTGTAAGCAGTGCAGCCCCACCCAGTGACCCAGTCTCCGCCATCTTGCCAGCTCCCAGGCTGGCTCTTTCTCTCGACAGCGAACCCTCACTCCCTCCCTTCTTCACGGCAGTTTTCTTCTGGTGTTTTGACATCTTCCTCCTTCCTTATGCCATCCTGCACTCGATTGTCAAAACATTGCCCTTGGAACCAGCATTAAACTCCAAAAAAACAAGCAGGAGCCACCCAATGTGCAACATCCTCCCACATGGCACCACCAGAAGTCGTAACTGGTCTGATTAGTAAGTTTGCAGACGACACAAAGGTTGGTGGAAATGTGGATAGTGATGAGGACTGTCAGAGGATACAGCAGGATTTAGATCGTTTGGAGACTTGGGCGGAGAGATGGCAGATGGAGTTTAATCCGGACAAATCAGGGCAGCACAGTAGTTAGCACAATTGTTTCACAGCTCCAGGGTCCCGGGTTCGATCCCAGCCTGGGTGACTGTCTGTGCGGAGTCTGCACGTTCTCCCCGTATCTGCGTGGGTTTCCTCCGGGTGCTCTGGTTTCCTCCCACAGTCCAAAGATGTGCGGGTTAAGTGGATTGGCCGTGATAAATTGCCATAAGTGTTCAAAATTGCCCTTAGTGTTGGGTGGGGTTACTGGGTTATGGGGATGGGGTGGACGTGCTCTTTCCCAGAGCTGGTGCAGACTCGATGGGCCGAATGGCCTCCTTCTGCACTGTAAATTCTAGGAAATTCTATGAAATGTGAGGTAATGCATTTTGGAAGGTCTAATGCAGGTAGGGAATATAGTGAATGGTAGAACCCCCAAGAGTATTTACAGTCAGAGAGATCTAGGTGTACAGGTCCACAGGTCACTGAAAGGGGCAACACAGGTGGAGAAGGTAGTCAAGAAGGCATATGGCATGCTTGCCTTCATTGGCCGGGGCATTGAGTTTAAAAATTGGCAAGTCATGTTGCAGCTGTACAGAACCTTAGTTAGGCCACACTTGGGAGTATAGTGTTCAATTCTGGTCGCCACACGACCAGAAGGATGTGGAGGCTTTGGAGAGGGTGCAGAAGAGATTTACCAGAATGTTGCCTGGTTTGGAGGGCATTAGCTATGAGGAGCGGTTGAATAAACTCTGTTTGTTCTCACTGGAACGACGGAGGTTGAGGGGCGACCTGATAGAGGTCTACAAAATTATGAGGGGCATAGACAGAGTGGATAGTCAGAGGCTTTTCCCCAGGGTAGAGGGGTCAATTACACGGGGGCATAGGTTTAAGGTGCGAGGGGCAAGGTTTAGAGGAGATGTACGAGGCAAGTTTTTTTACACAGAGGGTAGTGGGTGCCTGGAATTCGCTGCCGGAGGAGGTGGTGGAAGCAGGGACGATAGTGACATTTAAGGGGCATCTTGACAAACACATGAATAGGATGGGAATAGAGGGATACGGACCCAGGAAGTGTAGAAGGTTTTAGTTTAGACGGGCAGCATGGTCGGCACGGGCTTGGAGGGCCGAAGGGCCTGTTCCTGTGCTGCACTTTTCTTTGTTGTTATATCGCCATTCCTTCACTGTTGCTGGGTGAAAATGCTGGAACTCGCTCTCTAACTACACAATGGATGTACCTACTGCCAAAGGGACTGCAGTGGTTCAAGAAACTGGCTCACCACCACCTTCTCAAGGGAATTTAGGGATGGGCTACAAATGCTGACCTGACCAGTGTTACCCACACCCACCAATGGACAACTTACTGCAGCAATGATTCATGGTCAGAACAGGGTGACAGTCACACAACGAAGGAAGTTTGAGTTAGTACAAGACCCTGCTGATAACTGCTGGTGTCAAACCCTTTACATTCAAAGAAAATATTGGATACTTTTCAAATTGGAGCCAACTGATTTTACATAATAAGCAGTTACTGTGCCCCCATCACAGGGACTGAAAATTCATTAATGTGACTAGCTAACAGGATTGATGACCAGATCATAGTGATCAAAGACACACTCACACATAATGACATACCAAAATACACACAGGAAAATGACATCTGGTGAAATACAGAAAGCTGATAAGGAGGGCATCATGGAATCCCTCTTCAGCTGGCCTCCCTTGGCTCTAGGCACTTTGAGAAGCCCATGATTCTTTGTGATCCTAAAAGCAGGCAAGATTCTTCCCAATTTGCGCCCTGAATGCGGAGGTGACTCAGTCATCCATCTCCTTCAGGAACTCTGCCAGTGTCAGTCCATTAGCTCTGGGTCCAGTTGGAGCCTTGCGTTCCAGAAACAACCCCATGGGATCCCTGCGAGGCTGGGAAATACTCCGCTTCCAGAGTGGCTCCTCGATATCCAGCAGTTTCTGAATCTCATGGGAGATCACCTACAAACAACAACAACAAACTGCATTTATATAGTGCCTTTTAATGGAGCAAAGTCAGCCAAGTCACTTAATAGGAGCATAATTGTCACTACTGGATCAAAATCCTGAAACTCCATAACTGCACTGTTTTTGTAGCTACACCTGACTTGCAGTAATTGAGGAAGCTAGTTCCCCATCACCCTCTTACTGTGAATTATGGAAGGGCAGTAAACACTAATTTTACCAGCGATGCTCATATCCACAAATGATTTTTTTAAAAACAAGACAAAATGTTGTGACTCAGCTGTGGAGGGAGATACAAGGACAGAGGATTAAACAGCTTGGTCAAAAAGGTATCTTAAAGGAGAGGAGAGAATCAGAGAGGTTTCACAATAATCTTTATTCTTGTCACAAGTAGGCTTACATTGACACTGCAATGAAGTTACTGTGAAAAGCCTCTAGTCTCCACACTCCGGCGCCTGGATTTCAAGGTGAGAGGGGGAAAGTTTAAGGGAGATGTGCGTGCAAAGTTTTTTACACAGAGGGTGATGGGTGCCTGGAACGCTTTACCAGCGGAGGTGGTAGAGGCGGGCACGATAGCATCATTTAAGAGGCATCTAGACAGGTATATGAACAGGCGGGAACAGAGGGAAGTAGACCTTGGAAAATAGGAGACAGGTTTAGATAAAGGATCTGGATCGGTACAGGCTGGGAGGGCCGGAGGGCCTGTTCCTGTGCTGTAATTTTCTTTGTTCTTTGTTCGGGTACACGGAGGGAGAATTCAGAATGTCCAATTCACCTAACAGCTCATCTTTCGGGACTTGTGGGAGGAAACTGGAGCACCCGGAGGAAACCCACGCAGACACGGGGAGAACGTGCAGACTCCGCACAGATAGTGACCCAAGCCGGGAATCGAACCTGGGACCTTGGAGCTGTGAAGCAACAGTGCTAACCACTTTGCTACCGTGCCGGCCATTATCGCCAATATTATCACCAATTGTCAGGTACTTAAAATCAGGGATGTGCAGGAGAGCAGAATTGGAGGAATGTAGAGAGCTCAGAGTTGTTGGGCTGGAGAAGATTACAGAATAGGAATGGACAAGGATTTGAACACAAGGATAAGGGGCGCGATTCTCCGCTCCCCATGCCGGGTGGGAGAACCGTGGGAGGGCCGGGCGACTCATTTCACGCCCCCCTGGCGCCCCCCACGATTCTCCCATCCCCCCCCGCTCAGAAGAATCGCCGCTCGCGACCGGCGATGGGCCGAGCGGCCTGCCGGTTGTGACCGGTTCACGATGGCGGCAACCAGACCTGGTCGCTGCCGTCGTGAACATTGCACCAAATGCCCGTTTGAAGCTTGTGGGAGGCGGAGAGGGGAGTGAGCACCACGGTCGTGCTCGGGAGGGGACTGGCCCGCGATCGGTGCCCACCGATCGTCGGGCCGGCGTCTCAAATGACGCACTCTTTCCCCTCCGCCGCCCCGCAAGATCAAGCCACCACGTCTTGCAGGGCAGCGGAGGGGAAGATGGCCACCGCGCATGCGCGGGTTTGAGCCGTCATGACATCAGTCGCGTATGCGCGGGTTGGAGCCGGCCAACCTGCGCATGCGCGGCTGACGTCACATAGGCGCCGCCGTCGCGTCATTCTCGGCGCGCCGCCTTGACGCAAGCGTCAAGGCCCAGCGGCCAAGAATAACGGAGCGCCGCTCCTAGCCCCCTGGGTGGGGGTGAATACGGTGAGAGGAGTGGCCTCCGAGGCTGTCGTGAAACTCGGCCGAGTTCACGACGGCCTTCCCAAATTTTCCCGGGAGCGGAGAATTCCGCCCAAGAATTTTGAAATCAGGGTTGTTGCTGGTGTGGAAACCAATGTGGGCCAGAGAGCATAGAGAGATGGGTGAACAGAATTTGAGTAACGGGACAAGCAGCAGAATTTTGGATGAGCTGAAGTTTTGGACGATGAAAGATGGGAGGCTGAAGAAGAGAGTGTGGAATAGTTGAGTGTGTGGGTAATAAGGCAGAAATGAGCAATGTTGTGCAGGTGAACATTAATTTTTTTTTATTTTTAAAAATAAATTTAGTGTACCCAATTCATTTTTTCCAATTAAGGGGCAATTTAGTGTGGCCAATCCACCTAACCTGCACATCTTTGGGTTGTGGGGGCCAAACCCACGCAGACATGGGGAGAATGCGCAAACTCCACACAGACAGTGACCCAGAGCCGGGATCGAACCTGGGACCTCAGCGTCGTGAGGCTGCAGGGCTCCCACTGCGCCACCGTGCTGCCCCCAGGTGAACATTAATAACACTGCTGTAAGCACAGCCTTTAAAATGCAACAGGGAACGTAACCAAAATTGATGGTGTAAATAACAACCCTGACTACGCGTCACACAAAGCAATTACACAAAATTTCTTCATGCAGCAGGGTAAAAAACCCACTGGATGTGAAAGTCGAAAAGCGGAAAGTCAGAAGTTGAAGGCAGAGGTTGGTGAGCGAGGGATGGGTGTGTCAGAGAGGGGCATTCTTCAGAGAATTTACACATTTTACATTAAAATCGATGCACGCTGTTATAACCCCCACACGGACCACAGGGAAACCATTGTTGATCTCTCCGTATGAGTATGAGCTTCCCAGATAGGGGCGGGGGCCACCCAGCTGGAACGTGTAAAAGGCTACACATTAAAGCCGGCCCAGGCAGGGACTGGTGTGGTTCATCCAGTGCGGGCTGGATTGGGAGAGAGTTACTGCTGTGGCAGAATATTGTATATAGTTCAATAAATTATTGTTCCACTACTACTAGCCTCATCAAACTCCATCGGTGTAACTGTGAAATCAGTGTCCATGGAGCAGGCTCATTCATCCCTACTTGCCAGAGGAACACCCAGCTTGAGGTTCAAATAGAATAGAATAGAACAGTACAGCACAGAACAGGCCCTTCGGCCCTCGATGTTGTGCCGAGCAATGATCACCCTACTTAAACCCACGTAACCCGTATACCCAACAATCCCCCCATTAACCTTACACTACGGGCAATTTAGCATGGCCAATCCACCTAACCCGCACATCTTTGGACTGTGGGAGGAAACCGGAGCACCCGGAGGAAACCCACGCAGACACGGGGAGAACGTGCAGACTCCGCACAGTGACCCAGCCGGGAACCGAACCTGGGACCCTGGAGCTGTGAAGCATTGATGCTAACCACCATGCTACCGTGAGGCCCCTAATTTGAACACTCTCCAAGTGGCAAACAGCAGGTGTGAGGGAATCCCACTGCTTGTTGCTCTTTATTGTCGCACTCTATGTTCCCTTGTCCAGCCCACCTCCCCACCCCCACCACAAAAACCTACACCTAATGTGGTAGAAAAGAAAGACTTGTGCTGATGTGGTACTTTTCATGATCACTGACGCCTCAAGGCTCTTCACAGCCAATGGAGTACTCACTGCTGTAATGGAGGAAATGCAGCAGCTAATTTATTTCACTGTCGCTGGGACAAAACCCTGGGTCTCCCTCCCTGACAGCACAGTGGGTGTACCTACACCTCAGGGCCTGCAGCGGTTCAAGAAGGCGGCTCACCACCACTTTCTGATGGGCAACTAGGGATGGGCAATAACTGCTGTCCTAGCCAGCGACGCCCACATCCTGTGAACTAATAGAGAAGCACAATCAGCAATGCGATGATGACCAGCTAATTTGTTTTTGTGATGTAGAGGGATAAGTATTGACCTGGACACCAGGGATAGCTCTCCTTCAAAATAGCGGCTTGGGATCTTTTACATACAAACAATAATAAGGGGCTGGTTTAGCTCACTGGGCTAAATCGCTGGCTTTTAAAGCAGACCAAGCAGGCCAGCAGCACAGTTCAATTCCCGTACCAGCCTCCCCGAACAGGCGCCGGAATGTGGCGACTAGGGGCTTTACACAGTAACTTCATTTGAAGCCTACCCGTGACAATAAGCGATTTTCATTTCATTTTCATTCCATAATAATCTTTATTATTGTCACAAGTAGGCTTACATTAAGACTGCAATGAAGTTACTGTGAAAAGCCCCTAGTTGCCACACTCCAGCACCTGTTCGGGAACACTGATGGAGAATTCACAATGTGGCCCAAGCCGGGAATTGAACCCGGGTCCCTGGCACTGTGAAGCAACAGTGCTAACCACTGTACAATCAATAAGGAAACTGTAGGCCATTCAGTTCCAGCATTTAATAAGATCATGGCTAATCTAATAGTAACCTCAAATCTGCTTCCCTCCCACCCCGGAAAGCCTATCACTCCCTTACTTATCAAGTTTCAGAGTCTCGCTCCCCCCCTCTGCCTGGAGCTCATCCCCCCCCTCTGCCAGGGGCTCAACCCCCCCCCCCCTCTGCCAGGGGCTCAACCCCCCACCCCTCTGCCAGGGGCTCACTCCCCCCTCTGCCAGGGGCTCCCCCCCCCCTCTGCCAGGGGCTCAACCCCCCCCCCTCTGCCAGGGGCTCACCCCCCCCTCTGCCAGGGGCTCACCCCCCCCCTCTGCCAGGGGCTCACCCCTCCCCCCCTCTGCCAGGGGCTCACCCCTCCCCCCCTCTGCCAGGGGCTCACCCCCCCCCCTCTGCCAGGGGCTCACCCCCCCCTCTGCCAGGGGCTCACCCCCCCCTCTGCCAGGGGCTCACCCCCCCCTCTGCCAGGGGCTCACCCCCCCCTCTGCCAGGGGCTCACCCCCCCTCTGCCAGGGGCTCATCCCCCTCTCTGCCAGGGGCTCACCCCCCCCTCTGCCAGGGGCGCACCCTCCCCCTCTGCCAGGGGCTCATCCCCCCCTCTGCCAGGGGCTTCCCCCCCCTCTGCCAGGGGCTCACCCCCCCTCTGCCAGGGGCTCACCCCCCCCTCTGCCAGGGGCTCACCCCCCCCCTCTGCCAGGGGCTCACCCCCCCTTCTGCCTGGGGCTCACCCCCCCTCTGCCAGGGGCTCACTGCCCTCTCTCTGCCAGGGGCTCACCCCCCCCCCCCCCCGCCAGGGGTTCACCCCCCCCCCCCCCCCCCACCTCATCTCTGTTGAGATTAAATTGTTGAGGCTCCATTTGCCTGAGCTGGCAGATGGTTCTCACATTAAAATATTAATTGTCCTTTGTAAAATTTTGAATGATAAATTCCCAATTGTCTGCTCTTCATGGCAGTACGATCTCGGCCCTGGGTCACTGACTGTGTGGAGTTTGCACATTCTCCCCGTGCCTACGTTGGTCTCACCCCCACAACGCAAAAGATGTGCAGGGTAGGTGGATTGGCCATGCCAAATCGCCCCTTAATTGGGAAAAAAAGAATTGGGCACTTAAAAAAATTCCTATTTGTGTATTAATAGAAATTGTCTATTGTCAGACTGAATTATATCAATCAGCAGCAGGGTGTTGCAGCACCACCACTGGCTGGAGAATGTAATTACAGTGTGACTCATTTACAGACAGCTTGCAATATAACCTGCCTGCTGTACTCTGTGTCGAGGAGGACCATGCTTGGTCCTGTCATCCCCAGATTGCTCTATAGTTGATGGTAACCAAGGGCCGAGTTTCTTACAAAGTTATGGATGTTGGAATTTCTAACGGCAATACAAACATATGGACACAGCGTATGACTTTAAAATGAACATCAGCAGGAGACGGACAAGTAATATCTTAAATCAAAAACAGAAAATACCGGTCAGTCTCAGCAGGTCGGACAACATCTGCGGAGAGAGAAGGGAGTGAATGTTTCGAGTCTGGATGACTCTTTGTCAAAGTTACAGTCAGGCTGGAATCGTTCGCTCCCTTTTCTCACTGCAGACGCTGTCAGACCCGCTGAGATTGTCCAGCGTTTTCTGTTTTTGTTTCAGATTCCAGCATCCGCAGTAATTTGCTCTTAATTCTACAAATCAGCTGGCTGACCTTCATGTGTTCAAAGTCTGTGATTCCCAAACGGGGTAGGGTGGAGCAGTTGATAAAAATGAGTTTCCTGCCAGTGATTCTGTTTGATATAAAACAATCCTGGAATAAAGAACAGGGAAAAAAATCATTACACAAGGGTTAGTTTTGGATGGGAATGGGGAACGGAGAGGATGGGTGAGACTGGGGTGCTGGGTCATTTAGTAATAGCTGGAAAAAGGTTAAGGTTGGTAATCAGAATTGTAAGAGTCAAATGACCCAGGTTTCTCCGGGGGTATTCAGTCAGCGTATTACCCAGGAGCATATTTGTCCAGGAGTATATTTGCTGGCTACATATTTATCTGGGGCATTTCGTTGCCATATTCTCCAAGGGATATTTAGTCTGTATATTTTCCGAAGAGAATATTTTCATGTGGGTATATTTAACCAAGAGTTAAATTTGGTTTAATTGGGATATATTTTCTGGGGCGAATATGTGCTGAGAGAAATTTTGTAAGATTATCCACCTCTGTATAAATTTGCCCAGGATGTATTTGGCTATATATTTTCTCAAAGTATATTTTCCAACTGTGTATATTTGCTTGTAAGTACATAGCCTGTGTCTTTTTGCCTGGATGTACCTTTTACCAGGTGTATGTTTCCATGGAAGTATATTTTCCTCAATATTTTCACCAATATGTATTTGCACTGGTATATTTACTCTGGTGTATATTTCCCATAAATATATTTCCCTAGGAGTATATTTGCTCTGACATATCATTACCCTGAGTATATTTACCCAGTTGTATATTTTACATACAGTATATTTGCCTGGAATATCATTGTCCGGGTGTGCATTTACTCAGGTGTATATTTCCCAGGATATATATTTGTCAATATATATTCCCTGGGTATATTTGCCAGAGAATGTGATTATCAAGTTGTATGTTTGCTCAATTATTTGTCTCGATGTATATAGCCTAGTTGTAGATTTTGCCAAGTGTATCTATCCAGTGTATATTGTCCAGATGTACATTTGCCTCAGTATAAAGCTTATCCTAGAGTGTATTGGTCTGGTGTATATTTTCCCAGGCACATATTTGACCAGATTTATCTCTGCTGATGCGTATATTATTAGCTGCATGTATGTCTGGGTGTATATCTGACCTAGTGTATGTTTGTCCAGATATATATATATATATCTGCCCAAGTGTATATTTACCTCTGTCTAAATTTGCCTGTGCATATATCTGTCCAGGTGGAGATCTTCCTTGTCTACATCTGTCCATGTGTATATTCGCCTTGGTGATATCTGAATGGCTAAGTCTTTGTCTGGACGGAATGGTATTTGGGCGGAACAGTTGCTTCACAGCTCCAGGGTCCCAGGTTCGATTCCTGACTTGCGTCGCTATCTGTGCGGAGTCTGCATGATCTCCCCGTGTGTCCGTGGGTTTCCTCCGGGTGCTCTGGTTTCCTCCCACAATCCAAAGACGTGCAGGTTAGGTGGATTGGTCGTGCTAAATTGCCCTTAGTGTCCAAAAAGGTTAGATGGGGTTACTTGGTTACAGAGATAGGGTGGAGATGTGGGCTTAGATAGGGTGATCGTTCCATGGGCCGGTGAAGACTTGATGGGCCGAATGACCTCCTTCTGCACTGTAAATTCTATGATCTCCCTGTCTGCATATTTACCCACATACCAATTTGGCCTTGGATATAGCTGCCCAGATATATTTCTGCCCAGGTTAGTGTTAGTTAGATATCAGCCCTATTGGATATCTGCCGTGTGGATATCATTCCCAGTGGATATCTTGCCTATCTACCTTGATGTGTGGCTACCTGGGTGAATATTTGTCCTGGTTAATATCTTCCTGGGCACAAAGCATCCCTGAAAAGGTAAAATATCCCACCCTGTGACTGACCAAATTGGTTTATTCAGGAAAGCATTGTGGAGATCTACCATGCGGTTTAAGTGCAGCCTCGCATACAATTTAAAACTGGGTAGAAATTTGAGGTACACTTCCCGGATGCGAAGTAAGGATCTTTTATTGCCTCTCCTGATTACAATTGAGAGAAACTTAAATCTATTCTCAATAAAGCCGTGCCAGCAAAAGATTTAAAGAGAAGTAATTTATAAAACAATTTTAACTTTCAAAAATAATACAGAAATGGTTTCTTGCTTAAGGCAATGACAGCTTGCACAGACTTCAAGAGTTTCTGAAGGGAAAATATGAAAATAAGGATAGTGAATAGTCAAGTAAAAGTATAGATTGATCCGGATGGAAAATGGCTTCCCGAACTTCTATGTTTAAGGAGAATGTTATCAGTCCAACTCCATCTGTCCCGACCCCTGCAATGTGCTGATTGGCTTGGATGCGTTTCAAAATATATTTGGTTGAATGGTTAGTTGTTAATCATCAATGTGCAACATATATTTGGATATGTTGCATTTATAGATTTTTGTGTGTGTTGGAATGTGATATGTCCTTTTAATCAATTCTAGTTTTTGCTGGTTTATTGCTGACTGTGCTTCTATCTGAATTCTGAACAATGGTGTGTTCATGTAGTCATGGCGACCTTGGGTACGCTGCATAGCTTTTGCTCGTTAAAACAATGGTCAGTTTATGATATCAGTAAACATGGTGCATAAGCTCGAGCTAGTTTCTTTGAATGTTTCAGATTCTGTGTTTTGCCACTGCAAATTCTGCAAGCTGTGTTTTTGTAATCTAAATTATGCTTGAAGTTATATGATGAAATCCATTTTAAAATGGATTTTAAACTGGGCTTTAGTTTTTACATTTAAATGGCAAAATCAATGACCCTTTTACCTATTAGAAATGGACAGTTTCCTTCAGGCATCAAACACATTAATTGGGAATGTGCAGAGGCATTGGAGGGAGTGCACAGTGGCTATTTGTATGGGTGGATATCTGCCCATACGGATATCTACCGTCTGGATATCACCCCCACCGTACATCCGCCTCAATGGATATCAGCCCCAGAATATCTGCCCCAGTGGCTATACGCCCACCCCCCCCCCCCAACCACTGGGTATCTACCCCCCCTGGGTATCTGCCCCCCCCAATGGGTATCTACCCACCCCCCCGGTATCTGCCCCCCCCCAGTGGGTATCACCCCCCCCCCCACAGTGGGTATCTGGCCCCCCCATTGGGTATCTGCCCCCCCCCCCACCCACTGAGACTGAGTATCTTCCCCCCCCCCAGTGAGTATCTGCCCCTCCCCCCCCGCAAAGAACAAAGAAAGGTACAGCACAGGAACAGGCCCTTCGGCCCTCCAAGCCCGTGCCGAACATGTTGCCCGTCTAAACTAAAATCTTCTACACTTCCTGGGTCCGTATTCCTCTATTCCCATCCTATTCCCATCCAGCAGAGGGCAGCAGAGCAGAGCTTCTGATTGGCTGTTCCAGGGAGATTTGCATACGTGCAGTACGGTCAGCGTAAGTTGAAGGTGTACCTGCGCAAGTGACCCGAGGAGTTCGAGGGAAGGCAAGCATCCAGCAGAGGGCAGCAGAGCAGAGCTTCTGATTGGCTGTTCCGGGGAGATTTGCATATGTGCAGTACGGTCAGCGTAAGTTGAAGGTGTACCTGCGCATGTGACCAGAGGAGTTCGATGGAAGGCAAGCATCCAGCAGAGGGCAGCAGAGCTTCTGATTGGCTGTTCCGGGGAGATTTGCATACATGCAGTACGGTCAGCGTAAGTTGAAGGTGGTTTGTGAAGGGGCTGTTCTCGAGTGACAGCTTTACCCAAAACACTACTTGCGTAGCGTCTCCCACCCATCCTCCTCCTCTAACCAAAAAAAAAGTTCTGTCCGTCGGATTGCTTAACTAACAAGTTTTCTTTCTTTATTTTTTTTTGGTTTTTAGTTTTCAGTAGTTGGGAAGTTAGTTCAGTGGGAATGGAGGCTAGGGCAGTTGAATGTTCCTCCTGCAGAATGTGGGAGGAAAGGGTCACCTAGAGTGTCCCTGCTGACTACATCTGCGGGAAGTGCACCCAACTCCAGCACCTCAAGAACCGCGTTAGGGACCTAGAGCTGGATGAGCTTCGGATCATTCGGGAGGCGGAGGGGGTTATTGAATGGAGTTAAAGGGAGGTAGTCACACCTCAGGTAAAAGAAGAAGGTAGATGGGTTACCATCAGGGGAGGGAGAGGGAACCGGCAGGCAGTGCAGGGATCCCCTGTGGTCGTTCCCCTCTATAACAAGTATACCGTTTTGGATACTGTTGGGGGGGACAACTTACCAGGGGTAAGCAATGGGGCACAGGTCTCTGGCACAGAGTCTGTCCCTGTTGCTCAGAAGGGACGGGAGAAGAGGAACAGAGCATTTGTCATTGGGGACTCCATAGTTAGAGGAACAGACAGGAGGTTCTGTGGGAACGAAAGAGACTCACGGTTGGTGTGTTGCCTCCCAGGTGCCAGGGTTCGTGATGTCTCTGATTGTGTTTTTGGGATCCTTAAGGGAGAGGGGGAGCAGCCCCAAGTCGTGGTCCACATAGGTACCAACGACATAGGTAGGAAGAGAGATGGGGATTTGAGACAGAAATTCAGGGAGCTAGGGTGGAAGCTGAGAGCTAGAACAAACAGAGTTGTTATCTCTGGGTTGTTACCCATGCCACGTGCTCGCAAAGTGTGAAATAGCGAGAGAGAGGAGTTGAACATGTGGCTACAGGGATGGTGTAGGAGGGAGGGTTTTGGTTTCCTGGATAATTAGGGCTCATTCTGGGGTAGGTGGGACCTCTACAAACAGGATGGTCTTCACCTGAACCAGAGGGGTACCAATATCCTGGGGGGGGGGGGGGGGGGGGAGATTTGCTAGTGCTCTTCGGGGGGGTTTAAACTAATTCAGCAGGGGGATGGGAACCTGGGTGAGCTTGCAGCATGGGTTGGTACCTGGGATCTCGATGTTGTGGCGATTTCGGAGACATGGGTAGAGCAGGGACAGGAATGGTTGTTGCAGGTTCCAGGATTTAGATGTTTCTGTAAGAACAGCTCCAGGGTCCCAGGGTCCCAGGTTCGATTCCCGGCTGGGTCACTGTCTGTGTGGAGTCTGCACGTCCTCCCCCTGTGTGCGTGGGTTTCCTCCGGGTGCTCCGGTTTCCTCCCACAGTCCAAAGATGTGCGGGTTAGGTGGATTGGCCATGCTAAATTGCCCGTAGTGTCCTAATAAAAGTAAGGTTAAGGGGGGGGGTTGTTAGGTTATGGGTATAGGGTGGATACGTGGGTTTGAGTAGGGTGATCATGGCTCGGCACAACATTGAGGGCCGAAGGGCCTGTTCTGTGCTGTACTGTTCTATGTAACAGAGAAGATGGTAAAAGACGGGGGTGTGTGGCATTGTTAATCAAGGAAAGTATTACGGCGGTAGAAAGGACGTTTGAGGACTCGTCTACTGAGGTAGTATGGGCCGAGGTTAGGAACAGGAGAGGAAAGGTCACCCTGTTGTGAGTTGTCTATAGACCTCCGAATAGTTCCAGAGATGTAGAGGAAAGGATTGCAAAGATGATTCTCGACAGGAGCGAGAGTAACAGGGTAGTTGTTATGGGGGACTTTAACTTTCCAAATATTGACTGGAAATACTATAGTTCGAGTACTATAGATGGGTCAGTTTTTGTGCAGTGTGTGCAGGAGGGTTTTCTGACACAGTATGTAGACAGGCCAACAAGGGGCGAGGCCACATTGGATTTGGTACTAGGTAATGAATCCGGCCAGGTGTTAGATTTAGATGTAGGTGAACACTTTGGTGATAGTGATCACAATTCGGTTATGTTTACTTTAGCAATGGGCAGGGATAGGTATATACTGCAAGGCAAGAATTATAGCTGGGTGAAAGGCAATTATGATGCTATTCGGCAAGATTTAGGATGTATAGGATGGGGAAGGAAACTGCAGGGGATGGGTACAATCGAAATGTGGAGCTTTTTCAAGAAACAGCTACTGCGTATCCTTGATAAGTATGTACCTGTCAGGCAGGCAGGAAGTTGTCGAGCAAGGGAACCGTGGTTTACTAGGGAAGTTGAAGCACTTGTCAAGAGGAAGAAGAAGGCTTATGTTAGGATGAGACATAAAGGCTCAGTTAGGGCACTTGAGAGTTACAAGTTAGCCAGGAAGGACCTAAAGGGAGAGTTAAGAGCGAGGAGAAGACACGAAAAGTCGTTGGCGGATAGGATCAAGGAAAATCCTACGGCTTTCTATAGGTATATCAGGAACAAAAGAATGACTAGAGTAAGATTAGGGCCAATCAAGGATAGTAATGGAAAGTTGTGTGCGGAATCAGAGGAGATAGGGGAAGCGTTAAATGGATATTTTTCGTCAGTGTTTACACTGGAGAAAGACAATGTTGTCGAGGAGAATACTCAGGTTCAGTCGACCAGGCTAAATGGAATTGAGGTTCAAAAGGAGGAGGTGTTAGCAATTTTGCAAAGTGTAAAAATAGATAAGTCTCCTGGGCCAGATGGGATTTACCCTAGGATTCTCTGGGAAGCCAGGGAGGAGATTGCAGAGCCTTTGTCCTTGATCTTTATGTCGTCTTTGTCGACAGGAATAGTGCCGGAAGACTGGAGGATAGCAAATGTTGTCCCCTTGTTCAAGAAGGGGAGTAGAGACAACCCTGGTAATTATAGACCTGTGAGCCTTACTTCGGTTGTGGGTAAAATGTTGGAAAAGGTTATAAGAGATAGGGTTTATAATCATCTTGAAAAGAACAAGTTGATTAGCGATAGTCAACACGGTTTTGTGAAGGGTAGGTCATGCCTCACAAACCTTATTGAGTTTTTTGAGAAGGTGACCAAACAGGTGGATGAGGGTAAAGCGGTTGATGTGGTGTATATGGATTTCAGTAAGGCGTTTGATAAGGTTCCACACGGTAGGCTATTGCAGAAAATAAGGAAGTATGGGATTGAAGGTGATTTCGCGGTTTGGATCAGTAATTGGCTAGCTGAAAGAAGACAGAGGGTGGTGGTTGATGGCAAATGTTCATCCTGGAGTTCAGGTACTAGTGGTGTACCGCAAGGATCTGTTTTGGGGCCACTGCTGTTTGTCATTTTTATAAATGACCTGGAAGAGGGTGTAGAAGGATGGGTTAGTAAATTTGCAGATGACACGAAGGTCGGTGGAGTTGTGGATAGTGCTGAAGGATGTTATAGGATACAGAGGGACATAGATACGCTGCAGAGCTGGACTGAGAGGTGACAGATGGAGTTTAATGCGGAAAAGTGTGAGGTGGTTCACTTTGGAAGGAGTAACAGGAATGCAGAGTACTGGGCTAATGGCAAAATTCTTGGTAGTGTAGATGAACAGAGAGATCTCGGCATCCAGGTACATAAGTCCCTGAAAGTTGCCACCCAGGTTAATAGGGCTGTTAAGAAGGCATATGGTGTGCTAGCCTTTATCAGTAGGGGGATTGAGTTTCGGAACCACAAGGTCATGCTGCAGCTGTACATAACTCTGGTGCGGCCGCTCCTGGAGTACTGCGTGCAGTTCTGGTCATCACATTATAGGAAGGATGTGGAAGCTTTGGAAAGGATTCAGAGGATATTTACTAGGATGTTGCCTGGTATGGAGGGAAGGTCTTACGAGGAAAGGCTCAGGGAGTTGAGGTTGTTTTCGTTAGAGAGGAGAAGGCTGAGAGGTGACTTAATTGAGACATATAAGATAGTCAGGGTTAGATAGGGTGGACAGTGAGAGTCTCTTTCCTCGGATGGTGATGACCAACACAAGGGGACATAGCTTTAAATTGAGGGGTAGTAGATATAGGACAGATGTCCTATATCTGTCCTTTGACAAGGTGCCACACAAAAGGTTGCTGCATAAGATAAAGATGCATGGCATTAAGGGTAAAGTAGTAGCTTGGATAGAGGATTGGTTAATTAATAGAAAGCAAAGAGTTGGGATAAATGGGTGTTTCTCTGGTTGGCAATCAGTAGCTAGTGGTGTCCCTCAGGGATCCGTGTTGGGCCCACAATTGTTCACAATTTACATTGATGATTTGGAGTTGGGGACCAAGGGCAATGTGTCCAAGTTTGCAGATGACACTAAGATGAGTGGTAAAGCGAAAAGTGCAGAGGATACTGGAAGTCTGCAGAGGGATTTGGATAGGTTAAGTGAATGGGCTCGGGTCTGGCAGATGGAATACAATGTTGACAAATGTGAGGTTATCCATTTTGGTAGGAATAACAGCAAACGGGATTATTATTTAAACGATAAAATATTAAAGCATGCCGCTGTTCAGAGAGACTTGGGTGTGCTAGTGCATGAGTCACAGAAGGTTGGTTTACAAGTGCAACAGGTGATTAAGAAGGCAAATTGAATTTTGTCCTTCATTGCTAGAGGGATGGAGTTTAAGACTAGGGAGGTTATGTTGCAATTGTATAAGGTGTTAGTGCGGCCACACCTGGAGTATTGTGTTCAGTTTTGGTCTCCTTACTTGAGAAAGGACGTACTGGCGCTGGAGGGTGTGCAGAGGAGATTCACTAGGTTAATCCCAGAGCTGAAGGGGTTGGATTATGAGGAGAGGTTGAGTAGACTAGGACTGTACTCGTTGGAATTTAGAAGGATGAGGGGGGATCTTATAGAAACATTTAAAATTATGAAGGGAATAGATAGGATAGATGCGGGCAGGTTGTTTCCACTGGCGGGTGACAGCAGAACTAGGGGGCATAGCCTCAAAATAAGGGGAAGTAGATTTAGGACTGAGTTTAGGAGGAACTTCTTCACCCAAAGGGTTGTGAATCTATGGAATTCCTTGCCCAGTGAAGCAGTTGAGGCTTCTTCATTACATGTTTTTAAGGTAAAGATAGATAGTTTTTTGAAGAATAAAGGGATTAAGGGTTATGGTGTTCGGGCCGGAAAGTGGAGCTGAGTCCACAAAAGATCAGCCATGATCTAATTGAATGGCGGAGCAGGCTCGAGGGGCCAGATGGCCTACTCCTGCTCCTAGTTCTTATGTTCTTATGTTCTTATGTCAGAGGCAGTTTCTTTACTCAGAGAGTAGTAGGGGTGTGGAACGCCCTGCCTGCAACAGTGGTAGACTCGCCAACTTTAAGGGCATTTAAGTGGTCACTGGATAGACATATGGATGAAAATGGAATAGTGTAGGTCAGATAGGCTTCAGATGGTTTCACAGGTCGGCGCAACATCGAGGGCCGAAGGGCCCGTACTGTGCTGTAATGTTCTATGTTCTATTCGTGTATTTGTCAAGATGCCCCTTAAATGTCACTATCGTCCCTGCTTCCACCTCCGTTCCAGGCACCCACTACCCTCTGTGTACAAAACGTGTCTCGTACATCTCCTCTAAACCTTGCCCCTCGCACCTTAAACCTATGCCCCCTAGTAATTGACCCCTCTACCTGAGGAAAAGCCTCTGACTATCCACTCAGTCTCTGCCCCTCATAATTTTGTAGACCTTTATCAGGTCGCCCCTCGTTCCAGTGAGAAAAAAATGAGTTTATTCAACCGCTTCTCATAGCTAATGCCCTCCATACCAGGCATCATCCTGGTAAATCTCTTCTGCACCCTCTCTAAATCCTCCACATCCTTCTGGTAGTGTGGCGACCAGAATTGAACACTATACTCCAAGTGTGGCCTAGGGGCTGTTTAGCACAGGGCTAAATCGCTGGCTTTCAAAACAGACCAAGGCAGGCCAGCAGCACGGTTCGATTCCTGTATCAGCCTCCCCGAACAGGCGCCGGAATGTGCCGACTAGGGGCTTTTCACAGTAACTTCATTTGAAGCCTACTTGTGACAATAAGTGATTTTCATTTCATTTCATTCACTAAGGTTCGATACAGCTGCAACATGACTTGCCGATTCTTATACTCAATGCCCCGGCCAATGAAGGCAAGAATGCCGTATGCCTTCTTGACTACCTTCTCCACCTGTGTTGCCCCTTAGGTGGACCTGTACACCTAGATCGCTCTGTCAATACTCTTGAGGCTTCTACCATTCACTGTATATTCCCTACCTGCATTCGACCTTCCAAAATGCATTACATCACATTTGTCCGGATTAAACTCCATCTGCCATCTCTCCGCCCAAGTCGCCAAACGATCTAAATCCTGCTGTATCCTCTGACAGTCCTCATCGCTATCCGCAATTCCACCAACCTTTGTGTCGTCTGTAAACTTACTGATCAGACCAGTTACACTTTCCTCCAAATCATTTATATATACTACAAACAGCAAAGGTCCCAGCACTGATCCCTGCGGAACACCACTAGTCACAGCCCTCCAATTAGAAAAGCACCCTTCCATTGCTACTCTCTGCCTTCTATGACCTAGCCAGTTCTGTATCCACCTTGCCAGCTCACCCCTGATCCCGTGTGACTTCACCTTTTGTACCAGTCTACCTTGAGGGACCTTGTCAAAGGCCTTACTGAAGTCCATATAGACAACATCCACTACCCTACCGGCATCAATCATCTTTGTGACCTCTTTGAAAAACTTTATCAAGTTAGTGAGACATGACCTCCTCTTCACAAAGCCATGTTGCCTCTCATTAATACGTCCATTTGCTTCCAAATGGGAGTAGATCCTGTCTCAAAGAATTTTCTCCAGTAATTTCCCTACCACTGACGTAAGGTTCACCGACCTGTAGTTCCCTGGATTATCCTTGCTACCCTTCTTAAACAAAGGAACAACATTGGCTATTCTCCAGTCCTCCGGGACATCACCTGAAGAAGTGAGGATCCAAAGATTTTTGTCAAGGCCTCAGCAATTTCCTCTCTAGCCTCCTTCAGTATTCTGGGGTAGATCCCATCAGGCCCTGGGGACTTATCTACCTTAATATTTTTCAAGACGTCCAACATCTCATCTTTTTGGATCTCAATGTGACCCAGGCTATCTACACACCCTTCTCCAGACTCAACATCCACCAATTCCTTCTCTTTGGTGAATACTGATGCAAAGTATTCATTTAGTACCTCGCCCATTTTCTCTGGCTCCACACATAGATTCCCTCCCCTGTCCATCAGTGGGCCAACCCTTTCCCTGGCTACCCTCTTGCTTTTTATGTACGTGTAAAAAGCCTTGGGATTTTCCTTAACCCTATTTGCCAATGACTTTTCGTGACCCCTTCTAGCCCTCCTGACTCCTTGCTTAAGTTCCTTCCTACTTGCCTTATATTCCACACAGGCTTCGTCTGTTCCCAGCCTTCTAGCCCTGACAAATTCCTCCTTTTTCTTTTTGACGAGGCCCACAATATCTCTGTAGCCACCTGGGGTGGCCACTGCCCAACACAAAATGGAAGATTGCAAGGAATGCAGGGAAAATGGACACGTTGGAAAGCAAGCAGCTTGCAAGGCGATTGTATATTGGGATGACTGCAGAAACCGGTTTTGACTGTTGCAGAAACCAGACAGCACTGTGAAAGAAAACCAGTTAACATACTAATGAGGCGATACCGGGCGATCCCCAGATACAATGGACACAAGTTAAGCACAAATCGATACATTCTATGGACGGCCAGACCCAGTGGCGCCAGAGAAGCCCAAAACAATAGGTCCCAAGAACCGCCCCAGCAACTGTGGAACTGCCCTATGATTGGGGGGTTCAAACATATCGATTGGGAAGAGACCCAATCGATTCCAAGCAGGTAAGGGAGTCCGCCCGAAGGGGCGCGGACCCCCTGGGATCTATAATAGAAAGGTCCCACACATGGTTCAGCCTCCTGTCTCCTGTCTTCCACTCCAGCCGTCAAGCAGCAGCCACCAACAAGTAAGTGCCTAACGACGACCGCTACCAGAGATAGGCACTCCTGACCCCCTTTGCAATTGATAACAATCCGAAGTCTGCAGACCAGAGAAGAGCAAGAGGCCTTGTTCCCTGACCCAGCAGTTTCTTCGAGATAAGTATTAGTTGTTTAGCGGTAGGAGTAAGTTTAATCCTTTAGCGTGTGCATGGGTAGTTATTATAATTGTATTATAATAAACTCTAGTTGTTTGGACTTACTAATTGGTGTATGGTTTTATTGCTTTGAACTTCACCTTGAAGCTTGTGGCGGTGTCTTAACGGCACCTGGCGACTCCAGAGCTTAGAACAAGAAACAGAGCCAAAGTGAGTGTTAAGCACACTCACCCAGAACGACCAACATCTCTCATCCAAGGTTCCTGAAATTTGCCGTATTCATCCTTCTTCCGCACAGGAATATGCCGGTCCTGAATTCCTTTCAACTGACACTTGAAAGCCTCCCACATCTGCCCCCAATCTAGGTTCTTCAGTTCCCGCCTAATATTGTTATAATTAGCCTTCCCCCAATTTAGCACATTCACCCTAGGACCACTCTTATCCTTATCCACCAGCACTTTAAAACTTACTGAATTGTGGTCACTGTTCCCGAAATGCTCCCCTACTGAAACTTCTACCACCTGGCCAGGCTCATTCCCCAATACCAGGTCCAGTACAGCCCCTTCCCTAGTTGGACTGTCTACATATTGTTTTAAGAAGCCATCCTGGATGCTCCTTACAAACTGCCTCATCCAAGCCCCTAGCACTAAGTGAGTCCCAGACAATATTGGGGAAGTTGAAGTCTCCCATCACAACAACCCTGTTGTTTTTACTCTTTTCCAAAATCTGTCTACCTATCTGCTCCTCTATCTCCCGCTGGCTGTTGGGAGGCCTGTAGTAAACCCCCAACATTGTGCTGCACCCTTCTTATTCTTGATCTCTACCCATATAGCCTCATTGCCCTCTGAGGTGTCCTCCCATAGTACAGCTGTGATATTCTCCCTAACCAGTAGCGCAACACCGCCACCCCTTTTACATCCCCCTCTATCCTGCCTGAAACATCTAAATCCTGGAATGTTTAGCTGCCAGTCCTGTCCTTCCCTCAACCAGGTCTCTAATGGCAACAACATCATAGTTCCAAGTACTAATCCAAGCTCTAAGTTCATCTGCCTTACCTGTAATACTTCTTGCATTGAAACATATGCACTTCAGGCCACCAGACCCGCTGTTTTCAGCAACATCTCCCTGTCTGCTCTGCCTCAGAGCCATACTGGCCCTATTCCCTAGTTCTCCCTCAATGCTTTCACCTTCTGACCTATTGCTCTGGTACCCACCCCCCTGCCATACTAGTTTACACTCTCCCATGTGACACTAGCAAACCTCTCGGTCAGGATATTTATGCCCAAGCAGACCAAGCAGGCCAGCAGCACGGTTCGATTCCCGTATAGCCTCCCCGAACAGGCGGCGGAATGTGGCGACTAGGGGCTTTTCACAGTAACTTCATTGAAGTCTACTCGTGACAATAAGCGATTTTCATTTTCATTATACAGGTCACACCTGCCCCGGAAGAGCTCCCAGTGATCCAGATAACTGAAACCCTCCCTCCTACACCAGCTGTCCAGCCACGTGTTCAGCTGCTCTATCTTCCTATTTGTAGCCTCACTAGCACGTGACACAGGGAGTAATCCTGAGATTACAACCCTAGAGGTCCTGTCTTTTAACTTTCTGCCTAGCTCCCTGAACTCCTGCTGCAGGACCTCATGCCCCTTCCCGCCTATGTCATTAGTACCAATATGTACAACAACCTCTGCCTGTTTGCCCTCCCCCTTCAGGATGCCCGCTACCCGTTCGGAGACATCCTGGACCCTGGCACCAGGAAGGCAACATACCATCCTGGAGTCTCTTTCATGTCCACAGAAACACCTATCTGTGCCCCTGACTATAGAGTTCCCTATAACTATTGCTCTTCTGCGCTTTGACCCTCCCTTTTGAACATCAGAGCCAGCCATGGTGCCACTGCTCCGGCTGCTGCTGTTTTCCCCTGATAGGCTATCCCCCCGACAGTATCCAAAGGGGTATACCTGTTCGAGAGGAGGACAACCACAGGGGATTAAATTTTGTTTGCTAGCCAAGTGAGCTAAACCGTCCCAGATACCCCAATGGGTACCTGACCCCCCCTCCAGTGGGTCTCTGCCCCCCCTCCAGTGGGTCTCTGCCCCCCCCCAGTGGGTATCTGCCTCCCCCGTGGGTATCTGCCCCCCCAGTGGGTATCTGCCTGCCCCCCGCAGTGGGTATCTGCCCCCCCAGTGGGTATCTGCCCCCCCAGTGGGTATCTGCCCCCCGCCAGTAGGTATCTGCCCCCCCCCAGTGGGTATCTACCTGCCCACCCCCCCAGTGGGTATCTGCCCCCCAGTGGGTATTTGCCTGCCCACCCCCCCAGTGGGTATCTGCCCCCCCCAGTGGGTATCTGCCCCCCCAGTGGGTATCTGCCTGCCCACCCCCCAGTGGGTATCTGCCCCTCCCCCCATGGGTATATGCCCCTCCCCCCATGGGTATATGCCCCTCCCCCCGTGGGTATATGCCCCTCCCCCGTGTGTTTATGCCCCCCGTGGGTTAATGCCTGCCCCCCCCCAGTGGATTAATGCCCCCTCCAGTGGGTTAATGACCCCCTCCAGTGGGTTAATGCCCCCCCACTGGGTTAATGCCCCCCCAGTGGGTTAATGCCCCCCCACTGGGTTAATGCCCCCCACTGGGTTAATGCCTCCCCAGTGGGTTAATGCCCCACCAGTGGGTTAATGCCCTCCCCCAGTGGGTTAATGCCCCCCCAGTGGGTTACTGCCCCCCCAGTGGGTTAATACCCCCCCAGTGGGTTAATGCCCCCCAAGTGGGTTAATGCCCCCCAAGTAGGTTAATGCCCCTCCCCCCAGTGGGTATCTGCCCCCCCAGTGGGTATCTGCCCCTCCCCCCGTGGCTATCTGCCCCTCCCCCCGTGGCTATCTGCCCCTCCTCCCCCCCCAGTGGGAATCTGCCCCCCCCCAGCAGTGGGTATCTGCCCACCCCAAGTGGGTATCTGCCCCCCCCCCCAAGTGGGTATCTGCCCCTCCCCCAAGTGGGTATCTGCCCCTCCCCCCTAAGTGGGTTAATGCCCCTCCCCCCTAAGTGGGTTAATGCCCCTCCCCCCTAAGTGGGTTAATGCCCCTCCCCCCCTGTGGGTTAATGCCCCTCCCCCCCCCTGTGGGTTAATGCCCCCCCAGTGGGTTAATACCCCTCCCCCCCAGTGGGTATCTGCCCCCCCCCCGTGGGTTAATGCCCCTCCCCCCAGTGGGTTAATGCCCATCCCCCCCTGTGGGTTAATGCCCCCCCCCCAGTGGGTTAATACCCCTCCCCCCAGTGGGTATCTGCCCTCCCCCCCGGTGGGTTAATGCCCCTCCCCCCAGTGGGTTAATCCCCTCTCCCCCCCCAGTGGGTTAATGCCCCCCCAGTGGGTTAATGCCCCTCCCCCCCAGTGGGTTAATGCCCCTCCCCCCAGTGGGTTAATGCCCCCCCCAGTGGGTTAATACCCCTCCCCCCTAGTGGGTATCTGCCCCCCCCCGTGGGTTAATGCCCCTCCCCCCAGTGGGTTAATGCCCCTCTCCCCCCCAGTGGGTTAATGCCCATCCCCCCTGTGGGTCAATGCCCCCCCAGTGGGTTAATACCCCTCCCCCCAGTGGGTATCGGCCCCCCCGGTGGGTTAATGCCCCTCCCCCCCAGTGGGTTAATGCCCCTCTCCCCCCCAGTGGGTTAATGCCTCTCCCCACCAGTGGGTTAATGCCCCTCCCCCCCAGTGGGTTAATGCCCCTCCCCCCACAGTGGGTAAATGCCCCTCCCCCCCCCAGTGGGTTAATGCCCCTCCCCCCCAGTGGGTTAATGCCACACACCCCCAGTGGGTTAATGCCCCTCCCCCCCAGTGGGTTAATGCCCCTCCCCCCAGTGGGTTAAGGCCCCTCCCCGCCAGTGGGTTAAGGCCCCTCCCCGCCAGTGGGTTAATGCCCCTCCCCCCCAGTGGGTTAATGCCCCTCCCCCCCAGTGGGTTAATACCCCTCCCCCCCCACTGGGTTAATGCCCCTCTCCCCCCCAGTGGGTTAATGCCCCTCTCCCCCCCAGTGGGTTAATGCCCCTCCCCCCCAGTGGGTCAATGCCCCTCTTCCCCCCCAGTGGGTTAATGCCCCCCCAGTGGGTTAATGCCCCCCCAGTGGGTTAATGCCCCCCCTAGTGGGTTAATGCCCCCCCTAGTGGGTTAATGCCCCTCCCCCCCAGTGGGTTAATGCCCCGCCCCCCAGTGGGTTAATGCCCCTCCCCCCAGTGGGTTAATGCCCTCCCCCCAGTGGGTTAATGCCCCTCCCCCCAGTGGGTTAATGCCCCTCCCCCCCAGTGGGTTAATGCCCCTCCCCCCCAGTGGGTTAATGCCCCTCCCCCCAGTGGGTTCATGCCCCTCCCCCCCAGTGGGTTCATGCCCCTCTCCCCTCCCCTCAGTGGGTTAATGCCCCTCCCCCCAGTGGGTTAATGCCCCCCCCCAGTGGGTTAATGCCCCCCTTGGGTTAATGCCCCCCCAGTGGGTTAATGCCCCCCCGTGGGTTAATGCCCCACCCCTCCCAGTGGGTTAATGCCCCTCCCCCCAGTGGGTTAATGCCCCTCCCCCCAGTGGGTTAATGCCCCTCCCCCCCAGTAGGTTAATGCCCCTCCCCCCAGTGGGTTAATGCCCCTCCCCCCAGTGGGTTAATGCCCCTCCCCCCAGTGGGTTAATGCCCCTCTCCCCCAGTGCGTTAATGCCCCTCCCCCCCAGTGGGTTAATGCCCCTCCCCCTTGTGGGTTAATGCCCCTCCCCCCCAGTGGGTTAATGCCCCTCTCCCCTCCCCCAGTGGGTTAATGCCCCTCCCCCCCAGTGGGTTAATGCCCCCCGTGGGTTAATGCCCCCCCGTGGGTTAATGCCCCTCCCCCCTCCCAGTGGGTTAATGCCCCGCCCCTCCCCCCCAGTGGGTTAATGCCCCGGCCCTCCCCCCCCCAGTGGGTTAATGCCCCGCCCCTCCCCCCCAGTGGGTTAATGCCCCGCCCCTCCCCCCCAGTGGGTTAATGCCCCTCCCCCCCAGTGGGTTAATGCCCCTCCCCCCCCAGTGGGTTAATGCCCCTCCCCCCCCAGTGGGTCAATGCCCATCTTCCCCCCAGTGGGTTAATGCCCCTCTCCCCTCCCAGTGGGTTAATGCTCCCCAGTGGGTTAATGCTCCCCAGTGGGTTAATGCCCCCCCCCTAGTGGGTTAATGACCCTACCCCCCAGTGGGTTAATGCCCCTCCCCCCCAGTGGGTTAATGCCCCTCCACCCCAGTGGGTTAATGCCCTCCCCCCAGTGGGTTAATGCCCCTCCCCCCCAGTGGGTTAATGCCCCTCCCCCAGTGGGTTAATGCCCCTCCCCCAGTGGGTTAATGCCCCTCCCCCAGTGGGTTAATGCCCCTCCCCCCAGTGGGTTAATGCCCCTCCCCCCCAGTGGGTTAATGCCCCTCTCCCCTCCCCCCAGTGGGTTAATGCCCCTCCCCCCCGTGGGTTAATGCCCCTCCCCCCCCAGTGGGTTAATGCCCCTCCCCCCCAGTGGGTTAATGCCCCTCCCCCCCAGTGGGCCAATGCCCCTCCCCCCAGTGGGTTAATGCCCCGTCCCTCCCCCTCAGTGGGTTAATGCCCCTCCCCCCCAGTGGGTTAATGCCCCTCCCCCAAGTGGGTTAATGCCCCTCCCCCCAGTGGGTTAATGCCCCTCCCCCCAGTGGGTTAATGCCCCACTCCCCTCCCCCCAGTGGGTTAATGCCCCTCCCCCCAGTGGGTTAATGCCCCCCCCCCCCAGTGGGTTAATGCCCCTCCCCCCCAGTGGGTTAATGCCCCTCCCCCCAGTGGGCTAATGCCTTCCCCCCCCAGTGGGTTAATGCCCCCCTCCCCCCAGTGGGTTAATGCCCCCCCCTCAGTGGGTTAATGCCCCCCCTCCACCCCAGTGGGCTAATTCCCCTTCCCCCCCAGTGGGTTAATGCCCCGCCCCTCCCCCCCAGTGGGTTAATGCCCCCCGCCCCCCCCCCCCAGTGGGTTAATGCCCCTCCCCAGTGGGTTAATGCGCCCCCCCCAGTGGGTTAATGCCCCTCCCCCCCCAGTGGGTTAATGCCCCTCCCCCAGTGGGTTAATGCCCCTCCCCCCCAGTGGGTTAATGCCCCTCCCCCAGTGGGTTAATGCCCCTCCCCCAGTGGGTTAATGCCCCCCCAGTAGGTTAATGCCCCCCCCCAGTCGGTTAATGCCCCCCCCAGTGGGTTAATGTACCCCCCAGTGGGTTAATGCCCCTCCCCCCCCAGTGGGTTAATGCCCCTCCCCCAGTGGGTTAATGCCCCTCCCCCAGTGGGTTAATGCCCCTCCCCCCAGTGGGTTAATGCCCCTCCCCACCGGTGGGTTAATGCCCCTCCCCCCCGGTGGGTTAATGCCCCTCCCCCCGGTGGGTTAATGCCCCTCCCCCCCGGTGGGTTAATGCCCCTCCCCCCCAGTGGGTTAATGCCCCTCCCCCCCAGTGGGTTAATGCCCCTCCCCCCCAGTGGGTTAATGCCCCTCCCCCCCAGTGGGTTAATGCCCCTCCCCCCCAGTGGGTTAATGCCTTTCCCCCCCAGTGGGTTAATGCCCCTCCCCCCAGTGGGTTAATGCCCCTCCCCCAGTGGGTTAATGCCCCTCCCCCACAGTGGGTTAATGCCCCTCCCCCCCCAGTGGGTTAATGCCCCTCCCCCCCAGTGGGTTAATGCCCCTCCCCCCCAGTGGGCTAATGCCCCTCCCCCCCAGTGGGTTAATGCCCCGCCCCTCCCCCAGTGGGTTAATGCCCCCCGCCCCCCCCAGTGGGTTAATGCCCCCCCCCCAGTGGGTTAATGCCCCCCCTCCACCCAGTGGGTTAATGCCCCTTCCCCCCAGTGGGTTAATGCCCCTCCCCCCCAGTGGGTTAATGCCCCTCCCCCCAGTGGGTTAATGCCCCCCCTGTGGCCCCCCCAGTGGGTTAATGCCCCCCCCCAGTGGGTTAATGCCCCTCCCCCCAGTGGGTTAATGCCCCTCCCCCCCAGTGGTTTAATGCCCCTCCCCCCAGTGGGTTAATGCCCCTCCCCCCCAGTGGGTTAATGCCCCTCCCCCCTAGTGGGTTAATGCCCCTCCCCCCCAGTGGGTTAATGCCCCTCCCCCCAGTAGGTTAGTGCCCCTCCCCCCAGTGGGTTAATGCCCCTCCCCCCCAGTGGTTAATGCCCCTCCCCCCCAGTGGGTTAATGCCCCTCCCCCAGTGGGTTAATGCCCCTCCCCCCCAGTGGGTTAATGCCCCTCCCCCCAGTGGGTTAATGCCCCTCGCCCCCCAGTGGGTTAATGCCCCTCCCCCCCAGTGGGTTAATGCCCCTCCCCCCAGTGGGTTAATGCCCCTCCCCCCAGTGGGTTAATGCCCCTCCCCCCAGTGGGTTAATGCCCCTCCCCCCAGTGGGTTAATGCCCCTCCCCCCCAGTGGGTTAATGCCCCTCCCCCCAGTGGGTTAATGCCCCTCCCCCCCCCCAGTGGGTTAATGCCCCTCCCCAGTGGGTTAATGCCCCTCCCCCCCAGTGGGTTAATGCCCCTCCCCCAGTGGGTTAATGCCCCTCCCCCAGTGGGTTAATGCCCCCCCAGTGGGTTAATGCCCCTCCCCCCAGTGGGTTAATGCCCCTCCCCCCCAGTGGGTTAATGCCCCTCCCCCAGTGGGTTAATGCCTCTCCCCCAGTGGGTTAATGCCCCTCCCCCCAGTGGGTTAATGCCCCTCCCCCCAGTGGGTTAATGCCCCTCCCCCCGGTGGGTTAATGCCCCTCCCCCCCGGTGGGTTAATGCCCCTCCCCCCCAGTGGGTAAATGCCCCTCCCCCCCAGTGGGTTAATGCCCCTCCCCCCCAGTGGGTTAATGCCCCTCCCCCCCAGTGGGTTAATGCCCCTCCCCCCCAGTGGGTTAATGCCCCTCCCCCCAGTGGGTTAATGCCCCTCCCCCCAGTGGGTTAATGCCCCTCCCCCCAGTGGGTTAATGCCCCTCCCCCCCCAGTGGGCTAATGCCCCTCCCCCCCAGTGGGTTAATGCCCCGCCCCTCCCCCAGTGGGTTAATGCCCCCCCCAGTGGGTTAATGCCCCCCCAGTGGGTTAATGCCCCCCCAGTGGGTTAATGCTCCCCCACCCAGTGGGTTAATGCCCCTCCCCCCCAGTGGGTTAATGCCCCTCCCCCCCAGTGGGTTAATGCCCCTCCCCCCCAGTGGGTTAATGCCCCTCCCCCCCAGTGGGTTAATGCCCCTCCCCCCAGTGGGTTAATGCCCCCCCCTGTGGGCCCCCCCAGTGGGTTAATCCCCCCCCAGTGGGTTAATGCCCCTCCCCCCCAGTGGGTTAATGCCCCTCCCCCCAGTGGGTTAATGCCCCTCCCCCCCAGTGGGTTAATGCCCCTCCCCCCCAGTGGGTTAATGCCCCTCCCCCCCAGTGGGTTAATGCCCCTCCCCCCCGGTGGTTTAATGCCCCTCCCCCCAGTGGGTTAATGCCCCTCCCCCCCAGTGGGTTGATGCCCCTCCCCCCAGTGGGTTAATGCCCCTCCCCCCCAGTGGGTTAATGCCCCTCCCCCCCCCCCAGTGGGTTAATGCCCCTCCCCAGTGGGTTAATGCCCCTCCCCCCCAGTGGGTTAATGCCCCTCCCCCAGTGGGTTAATGCCCCTCCCCCAGTGGGTTAATGCCCCCCCAGTGGGTTAATGCCCCTCCCCCCAGTGGGTTAATGCCCCTCCCCCCCCAGTGGGTTAATGCCCCTCCCCCAGTGGGTTAATGCCCCTCCCCCAGTGGGTTAATGCCCCTCCCCCCAGTGGGTTAATGCCCCTCCCCCCAGTGGGTTAATGCCCCTCCCCCCGGTGGGTTAATGCCCCTCCCCCCCGGTGGGTTAATGACCCTCCCCCCGGTGGGTTAATGCCCCTCCCCCCCAGTGGGTTAATGCCCCTCCCCCCCAGTGGGTTAATGCCCCTCCCCCCCAGTGGGTTAATGCCCCTCCCCCCCCCCAGTGGGTTAATGCCCCTCCCCCCCAGTGGGTTAATGCCCCTCCCCCCCAGTGGGTTAATGCCCCTCCCCCCAGTGGGTTAATGCCCCTCCCCCCAGTGGGTTAATGCCCCTCCCCCCAGTGGGTTAATGCCCCACCCCCCCAGTGGGCTAATGCCCCTCCCCCCCAGTGGGTTAATGCCCCGACCCCTCCCCCAGTGGGTTAATGCTCCCCCCCCCCAGTGGGTTAATGCCCCCCCAGTGGGTTAATGCCCCCCCAGTGGGTTAATGCCCCTCCCCCCCCAGTGGGTTAATGCCCCTCCCCCCCCAGTGGGTTAATGCCCCTCCCCCCCCAGTGGGTTAATGCCCCTCCCCCCCAGTGGGTTAATGCCCCTCCCCCCCAGTGGGTTAATGCCCCTCCCCCCAGTGGGTTAATGCCCCCCCCTGTGGGCCCCCCCAGTGGGTTAATCCCCCCCCCCCAGTGGGTTAATGCCCCTCCCCCCCAGTGGGTTAATGCCCCTCCCCCCAGTGGGTTAATGCCCCTCCCCCCCAGTGGGTTAATGCCCTTCCCCCCCCCAGTGGATTAATGCCCCTCCCCCCCAGTGGGTTAATGCCCCTCCCCCCCGGTGGGTTAATGCCCCTCCCCCCCAGTGGGTTAATGCCCCTCCCCCCAGTGGGTTAATGCCCCTCCCCCCAGTGGGTTAATGCCCCTCCCCCCAGTGGGTTAATGCCCCTCCCCCCCCAGTGGGTTAATGCCCCTCCCCCCAAGTGGGTTAATGCCCCTCCCCCAGTGGGTTAATGCCCCTCCCCCCCCAGTGGGTTAATGCCCCTCCCCCCCCAGTGGGTTAATGCCCCTCCCCCCAGTGGGTTAATGCCCCTCCCCAGTGGGTTAATGCCCCTCCCCCCAGTGGGTTAATGCCCCTCCCCCCCAGTGGGTTAATGCCCCTCCCCCAGTGGGTTAATGCCCCTCCCCCAGTGGGTTAATGCCCCCTCCAGTGGGTTAATGCCCCTCCCCCCAGTGGCTTAATGCCCCTCCCCCCAGTGGGTTAATGCCCCTCCCCCAGTGGGTTAATGCCCCTCCCCCAGTGGGTTAATGCCCCTCCCCCCAGTGGGTTAATGCCCCTCCCCCCAGTGGGTTAATGCCCCTCCCCCCAGTGGGTTAATGCCCCTCCCCCCCAGTGGGTTAATGCCCCTCCCCCCCAGTGGGTTAATGCCCCTCCCCCCCAGTGGGTTAATGCCCCTCCCCCCCAGTGGGTTAATGCCCCTCCCCCCAGTGGGTTAATGCCCCTCCCCCCCAGTGGGTTAATGCCCCTCCCCCCCAGTGGGTTAATGCCCCTCCCCCCAGTGGGTTAATGCCCCTCCCCCCAGTGGGTTAATGCCCCTCCCCCCAGTGGGTTAATGCCCCTCCCCCAGTGGGTTAATGCCCCTCCCCCAGTGGGTTAATGCCCCTCCCCCCAGTGGGTTAATGCCCCTCCCCCCAGTGGGTTAATGCCCCTTCCCCCCAGTGGGCTAATGCCCCTCCCCCCCAGTGGGTTAATGCCCCGCCCCTCCCCCCAGTGGGTTAATGCCCCCCGCCCCCCCCCCCAGTGGGTTAATGCCCCCCCACCCAGTGGGTTAATGCCCCTCCCCCCCAGTGGGTTAATGCCCCTCCCCCCCAGTGGGTTAATGCCCCTCCCCCCAGTGGGTTAATGTCCCCCCCTGTGGGGCCCCCCAGTGGGTTAATGCCCCCCCCAGTGGGTTAATGCCCCTCCCCCCAGTGGGTTAATGCCCCTCACCCCCAGTGGGTTAATGCCCCTCCCCCCCCCCAGTGGGTTAATGCCCCTCCCCCCCCCTGTGGGTTAATGCCCCTCCCCCCAGTGGGTTAATGCCCCTCCCCCCCAGTGGGTTAATGCCCCTCCCCCCCAGTGGGTTAATGCCCCTCCCCCCCCAGTGGGTTAATGCCCCTCCTCCCCCAGTGGGTTAATGCCCCTCCCCCCCCAGTGGGTTAATGCCCCTCCCCCCCAGTGGGTTAATGCCCCTCCCCCCCAGTGGGTTAATGCCCCTCCCCCCCAGTGGGTTAATGCCCCTCCCACCCAGTGGGTTAATGCCCCTCCCCCCCAGTGGGTTAATGCCCCTCCCCCCCAGTGGGTTAATGCCCCTCCCCCCCAGTGGGTTAATGCCCCTCCCCCCCCGTGGGTTAATGCCCCTCCCCCCCAGTGGGTTAATGCCCCTCCCCCCCCAGTGGGTTAATGCCCCTCCCCCCCAGTGGGTTAATGCCCCTCCCCCCCCAGTGGGTTAATGCCCCTCCCCCCCAGTGGGTTAATGCCCCCCCCCCCCCAGTGGGTTAATGCCCCTCCCCCCCAGTGGGTTAATGCCCCCCCCCCCCCAGTGGGTTAATGCCCCTCCCCCCCCAGTGGGTTAATGCCCCTCCCCCCCCAGTGGGTTAATGCCCCTCCCCCCCCAGTGGGTTAATGCCCCTCCCCCCCCAGTGGGTTAATGCCCCTCCCCCCCCAGTGGGTTAATGCCCCTCCCCCCCCAGTGGGTTAATGCCCCTCCCCCCCCAGTGGGTTAATGCCCCTCCCCCCCCAGTGGGTTAATGCCCCTCCCCCCCCAGTGGGTTAATGCCCCCCCCCCCCCAGTGGGTTAATGCCCCTCCCCCCCCAGTGGGTTAATGCCCCTCCCCCCCAGTGGGTTAATGCCCCTCCCCCCCAGTGGGTTAATGCCCCTCCCCCCCCCAGTGGGTTAATGCCCCTCCCCCCCCAGTGGGTTAATGCCCCTGAATTACTCGCCTTGTACTGGGGGAAGCCCAGTTTCTGGATCCATTTGGCCACATCCCTCTCCTGCCAGTGCTGACTGCGGGGTACCACCAGGGGGTGACAGCCGCAGCGACACTCCCCCGAGCACGGGTACTTAGCCATCCGGGCTCTCCGCGGCCCACTGCACCCCGCCGCCCCAGCAACCGTTACCAGGATACCAGCTGGCGCCGCCCCAGCAACCGTTACCAGGATACCAGCTGGCGCGTCACCGCCGACACGGTTACCACGGCAACCCATCTGTATATACGGGTCATAAAACCGGTTATGTCCTAAGAAATTCACAATTGGGAAAATAACAAATGGGTCTCGAACAATCCGCTTTCCTTTCAAGTTTTGACACGTGAAATGCAATTTTCACCCCATTCTTCATTGGTTCCGTAATTACCCCTTTTACCACCCTATTCCGGTATTCCTGTCTGTGAATCGGCAGTTTCCGTGCCGAGGTCGGGTCCCGCCTCCACTTCCGGTCCCACCCTCGGCAGTTTCCGTGCCGAGCTCGGCTCCCTCCTCCACTTCCGGTCCCACCCTCGGCAGTTTCCGTGCCGCCGCTCGGGCCCCGCCTCCACTTCCGGTCCCACCCTCGGCAGTTTCTGCGCCGCCGCTCGGCTCCCTCCTCCACTTCCGGTCCCACCCTCGGCAGTTTCCGTGTCGAGCTCGTCTCCCTCCTCCACTTCCGGTTCCACCCTCGGCAGTTTCCGAGCCGCCGCTCGGGCCCCGCCTCCACTTCCGGTCCCACCCTCGGCAGTTTCCGTGCCGAGCTCGGCTCCCTCCTCCACTTCCGGTCCCACCCTCGGCAGTTTCCGTGCCGCCGCTCGGGCCCCGCCTCCACTTCCGGTCCCACCCTCGGCAGTTTCTGCGCCGCCGCTCGGCTCCCTCCTCCACTTCCGGTCCCACCCTCGGCAGTTTCCGTGTCGATCTCGTCTCTCTCCTCCACTTCCGGTTCCACCCTCGGCAGTTTCCGAGCCGCCGCTCGGGCCCCGCCTCCACTTCCGGTCCCACCCTCGGCAGTTTCCGTGCCGCCGCTCGGGCCCCGCCTCCACTTCCGGTCCCACCCTCGGCACTTTCCGTCCGCCGCTCGGGCCCCGCCTCCACTTCCGGTCCCACCCTCGGCAGTTTCCGTGCCGCCGCTCGGGCTCCGCCTCCAGTTCCCGTCCCACATTCGGCAGTTTCCGTGCCGCCGCTCGGGCCCCGCCTCCAGTTCCGGTCCCACCCTCGGCTCCCTCCTCCAGTTCCGGTCCCACCCTCGGCAGTTTCCGTGCCGCCGCTCGGGCCCCTCCTCCAGTTCCGGTCCCACCCTCGGCAGTTTCCGTGCCGCCGCTCGGCTCCCTCCTCCAGTTCCGGTCCCACCCTCGGCAGTTTCCGTGCCGAGCTCGGCTCCCTCCTCCAGTTCCGGTCCCACCCTCGGCAGTTTCCGTGCCGAGCTCGGCTCCCTCCTCCAGTTCCGGTCCCACCCTCGGCAGTTTCCGTGCCGAGCTCGGCTCCCTCCTCCAGTTCCGGTCCCACCCTCGGCAGTTTCCGTGCCGCCGCTCGGGCCCCTCCTCCAGTTCCGGTCCCACCCTCGGCAGTTTCCGTACCGAGCTCGGGCCCCGCCTCCACTTCCGGTTCCACCCTCGGCAGTTTCCGAGCCGCCGCTCGGGCCCCGCCTCCACTTCCGGTCCCATCCTCGGCAGTTTCCGTGCCGCCGCTCGGGCCCCGCCTCCACTTCCGGTCCCACCCTCGGCACTTTCCGTCCGCCGCTCGGGCCCCGCCTCCACTTCCGGTCCCACCCTCGGCAGTTTCCGTGCCGCCGCTCGGGCCCCGCCTCCAGTTCCGGTCCCACCCTCGGCAGTTTCCGTGCCGAGCTCGGCTCCCTCCTCCAGTTCCGGTCCCACCCTCGGCAGTTTCCGTGCCGAGCTCGGCTCCCTCCTCCAGTTCCGGTCCCACCCTCGGCACTTTCCGTCCGCCGCTCGGGCCCCGCCTCCACTTCCGGTCCCACCCTCGGCAGTTTCCGTGCCGCCGCTCGGGCTCCGCCTCCAGTTCCCGTCCCACATTCGGCAGTTTCCGTGCCGCCGCTCGGGCCCCGCCTCCAGTTCCGGTCCCACCCTCGGCTCCCTCCTCCAGTTCCGGTCCCACCCTCGGCAGTTTCCGTGCCGCCGCTCGGGCCCCTCCTCCAGTTCCGGTCCCACCCTCGGCAGTTTCCGTGCCGCCGCTCGGCTCCCTCCTCCAGTTCCGGTCCCACCCTCGGCAGTTTCCGTGCCGAGCTCGGCTCCCTCCTCCAGTTCCGGTCCCACCCTCGGCAGTTTCCGTGCCGAGCTCGGCTCCCTCCTCCAGTTCCGGTCCCACCCTCGGCAGTTTCCGTGCCGAGCTCGGCTCCCTCCTCCAGTTCCGGTCCCACCCTCGGCAGTTTCCGTGCCGCCGCTCGGGCCCCTCCTCCAGTTCCGGTCCCACCCTCGGCAGTTTCCGTACCGAGCTCGGGCCCCGCCTCCAGTTCCGGCCCCACCCTCGGCAGTTTCCGTGCCGCCGCTCGGGCCCCGCCTCCAGTTCCGGTCCCACCCTCGGCTCCCTCCTCCAGTTCCGGTCCCACCCTCGGCAGTTTCCGTGCCGAGCTCGGGCCCCGCCTCCAGTTCCGGTCCCACCCTCGGCAGTTTCCGTGCCGAGCTCGGCTCTCTCCGGAGGCCGCGGACGCGCTGAGGTGACGATGGCGAGCGGGGCGGCCGCCGGGCGGCAGTGCTCTGGGCTGCGGGGCGGGGGCTCAGCCCGCGGAGAGGCGGAGGCAGAGGCAGAGGCGGAGGCGGAGGCGGAGGCGGGCACCGGGAGGACGCCGAGCGGCAGCAGCGGGATGAAGATGGGGATGAGCCTGGGAGTGCCGGCGGCCGACAAACCGCCGCAGGAGCCGGAGGAGCGGCCGGAGCCCGAGCCGGGTGAGCGGCGGCCGGGAGTCGGGGGCCGGGGGCCGGGGGGGAAGAGGAGAGGAGGGGGAGACCCTCACCCCTCACCCCTCACCCCTCACCCCTCACCCCTCACCCCCCACCCCTCACCCCTCACCCCCCCACCCCACCCCTCACCCCCCCACCCCCACCCCTCACCCCCCCACCCCCCACCCCTCACTCTCATTCTTCCCTTCACCCCCTTCACCATCTTCACCCCCTTCACCCCCTTCACCCCCTTCACCCCTTCACCATCTTCACCCCTTCACCATCTTCACCCCTTCACCATCTTCACCCCATCACCATCTTCACCATCTTCACCCCTTCACCATCTTCACCATCTTCACCCCTTCACCATCTTCACCCCTTCACCATCTTCACCCCTTCACCATCTTCACCCCATCACCATCTTCACCATCTTCACCCCTTCACCATCTTCACCCCTTCACCATCTTCACCCCTTCACCATCTTCACCATCTTCACCCCTTCACCATCTTCACCCCTTCACCATCTTCACCCCTTCACCATCTTCACCCCTTCACCATCTTCACCCCTTCACCATCTTCACCCCTTCACCATCTTCACCCCCTTCACCATCTTCACCCCTTCACCATCTTCACCCCTTCACCATCTTCACCATCTTCACCCCCTTCACCCCTTCACCATCTTCACCATCTTCACCCCTTCACCATCTTCACCCCTTCACCATCTTCACCCCCTTCACCATCTTCACCCCTTCACCCCCTTCACCATCTTCACCCCTTCACCCCTTCACCATCTTCACCCCTTCACCATCTTCACCCCCTTCACCCCCTTCACCCCTTCACCCCTTCACCCCTTCACCATCTTCACCATCTTCACCATCTTCACCATCTTCACCCCTTCACCATCTTCACCCCTTCACCCCCTTCACCCCTTCACCCCCTTCACCCCTTCACCATCTTCACCCCTTCACCATCTTCACCCCCTTCACCATCTTCAGCCCATTCTCTGCTCTCCCCCCTCCCCCTCCCCCCCCCTCCCCCTCCCCCCTCCCCCCTCCGCCCAGGATGTGTGAGTGTGAAGACGTTGTTGGGTTTGGTGGGATTTCAGGATCATTCATCAATGTTCATGTCTGTCAGTCTCTCTGTGGAAATGGTTGGATTGTTGTGAATCTCTCTCTAACCAACAAGTTAAATGCCAAGAGTCTATGTTTTGAAGGGATAAATTGAGAATGCAGAAATACACCAGTAAATTTGACAGATGTATTTTGATCATCGTTTAGACCTGTGAAATTGGACACGAAGATGGTTTTCTTCAAGCTAAATGTCGCTAGTGTTATTTATGGTGACAGCGATTTAATAGAATCCACGGTTAGTCTGGAATTCTCTGCCTAACAGTGTGGGACAGGCAGGTTCAGTTGCTGCTTTTAAAGGATAAACAAGAACCTGAAGAGAGAATATCCGTTGTGTTATGTGGAGCGGGAGTGGGGCCAGCTGAGGGTTAGCATGATTGTGACTGGTTGAATGGCTGCTTTCTGTGCTGTAGCCATTCTGTGATGTGGTTGTGGCTTCAACCACTTCATTAAAAATGGTCGGAGAGTGGGCACAGAGGGGGCAGTTACAGAAAGAACACCATGCACACTGCCAACCCCAGACTTATTGCAAGAAAATGAAATGCAGTGGAATTTGGGATTTTTAAAACAAATTGGGAGCTTGGAGATGTCTTGGTGATACTGCGATGCTGCAGTGTTTCTTTTGCAGCTTGTTACATTTGAACAATGGCAGCAATGCACTGTTGCCATGCTGATAGGGAAAACTGAGGGTATCCAATAATAAATTGGTTTGCGCCAAACCCAAAGGTTTTGTTTGCTAAAGACATCTGTGCATTTGTTCTCTGCATAATCTGCAACAATCTGTATTATTGCACCATCATAGTTCCAGGGGAGTTGCTGACATCAAGCACAGAATGGCATCAGGGATGGAGGGACCTCAGTGAGATGGAGGAGCTGGGACTGTCGTTCCAGCTATGGAAATTGGGCTTCAAAGTAATGGAGGATTCTGATCCAGCAAATAAAGAGGCAGAAGCTTTGCTCAGCAGGGACACACAGATTTATGGCGATTGGCTAAAGGACCAGAGAGGGCGATGAGGAAGTAATCTTTTTATGCTGTAAGTTGTTGTGACCTGGAGTTTGCTGCCTGGAATCCGATTCAACAATAACTTTCAAAATACATTGGACTTGATGGAAAAATAATGATGAGGATTTGGGGGAGATTGAGGGTGATCGATAAGCTCTGGTGCAGGCATAATGGCGACATTGTGTTCTGTATCATTCTAAGACGTTCAAAAATTAAACTTTCAGTTTTACTGATTTCTCTGTAGTTTATCTGGAGTTTCTTCCTATTTTTTCTTTTCACATAAAATATGGAACACCCCCCCCACCCCGGTATTTAAAACAGACTGATTTTACTGATCCCTATCTGATGAACGATTAATGGAAGTGGCTGCAATTTATGAACGGGGAATTATTTGTTTTTGTTTTTTTTTCATTTTGGGTGACGGTTAGAAGGGAAATTCCAACTGCACCAATCCTATTTTGGGAAATACAGACCCCCCCCCCCCCCCCTTATGCGCTGGGATCTCCCATGTCAGCAGCCTGGTGTACTGCTTGCATGTGTGTCAGCACAGTAGCATTGTGGATAGCACAATTGCTTCACAGCTCCAGGGTCCCAGGTTCGATTCCCGGCTTGGGTCACTGTCTGTGCGGAGTCTGCACATCCTCCCCGTGTGCATGGGTTTCCTCCGGGTGCTCCGGTTTCCTCCCACAGTCCAAAGATGTGCAGGTTAGGTGGATTGGCCATGATAAATTGCCCTTCGTGTCCAAAATTGCCCTTAGTGTTGGGTGGGGTTACTGGGTTATGGGGATAAGGTGGAGGTGTTGACCTTGGGTAGGGTGCTCTTTCCAAGAGCCGGTGCAGACCTGATGTGCCGAATGGCCTCCTTCTGCACTGTAAATTCTATAATATCTATAATTCTATGATAAGTACACAAACACCAGGGATAAGAGCAGGAACAGACCATGTGGTTCTTGGAGCTTTCTCTGCCATCAACATGATCGTGGTTTATATTGGGCTTCAACCCCACTTTCCTGACGGTCCCCGTACACCTTCATTTCCTAAGAGGCTAAAAATCTGTCTATCCCAGCTGTAAACATGTTCAGCGATGGACCGTCCACAACCCTCTGTGGTTGAGAATTCCAAAGTTCACAACCCTTTAAGTGAATTAATTTCTCCTCATCTCAGTCGTAAATGATCGGCCCCCTTCATCCCAAGACTGTGCCCCTTAACATTGTTGCTTCTCAGGTTTGATTCCGGCTTGGGTCACTGTCTGTGCGGAGTCTGCAGGTTCTCCCCATGTCTGCGTGAGTTTCCTCTGGGCGCTCCCGTTTCCTCCCACAAGTCCCGAAAGACGTGCTGTTAGATAATTTGGACATTCTGAATTCTCCCTCAGTGTACCTGAACAGGTGCCGGAGTGTGGCGACTAGGGGATTTTCACAGTAACTTCATTACAGTGTTAATCTAAGCCCACTATCTAAGCCTGACTAGGGTAAGAGTAGGGCCAGTCAAGGACAGTAGTGGGAAGCTGTGCGTGGAGTCCGAGGAGATAGGAGAGATGCTAAATGAATATTTTTCGTCAGTATTCACACAGGAAAAAGACAATGTTGTCGAGGAGAATACTGAGATACAGGCTACTAGGCTAGAAGGGCTTGAGGTTCATAAGGAGGAGGTGTTAGCAATTCTGGAAAGTGTGAAAATAGATAAGTCCCCTGGGCCGGATGGGATTTATCCTAGGATTCCCTGGGAAGCTAGGGAAGAGATTGCTGAGCCTTTGGCGTTGATCTTTATGTCATCATTGTCTACAGGAATAGTGCCAGAAAACTGGAGGATAGCAAATGTTGTCCCCTTGTTCAAGAAGGGGAGTAGAGACAACTCCGGTAACTATAGACCAGTGAGTCTTACTTCTGTTGTGGGCAAAGTCTTGGAAAGGTTTATAACAGATAGGATTTATAATCATCTGGAAAGGAATAATTTGATTAGCGATAGTCAACACGGTTTTGTGAAGGGTAGGTCATGCCTCACAAACCTTATTGAGTTCTTTGAGAAGGTGACCAAACAGGTGGACAAGGGTAAAGCAGTTGATGTGGTGTATATGGATTTCAGTAAAGCATTTGATAAGGTTCCCTATGGTAGGCTATTGCAGAAAATACGGATGCATGGGATTCAGGGTGATTTAGCAGTTTGGATCAGAAATTGGCTAGCTGGAAGAAGACAAAGGGTGGTGGTTGATGGGAAATGCTCTGACTGGCTTCCAGTTACTAGTGGTGTACCACAAGGATCTGTTTTGGGGCCACTGCTGTTTGTCATTTTTATAAATGACCTGGAGGAGGGCGTAGAAGGATGGGTGAGTAAATTTGCAGATGATACTAAAGTCGGTGGAGTTGTGGACAGTGCGGAAGGATGTTGCAAGTTACAGAGGAACATAGATAAGCTGCAGAGCTGGGCTGAGAGGTGGCAAATGGAGTTTAATGCAGAAAAGTGTGAGGTGATTCATTTTGGAAGGAATAACAGGAAGACAGAGTACTGGGCTAATGGTAAGATTCTTGGTAGTGTGGATGAGCAGAGAGATCTCGGTGTCCATGGACATAGATCCCTGAAAGTTGCCACCCAGGTTGATATGGTTGTTAAGAAGGCGTACGGTGTGTTAGCTTTCTTGGTAGAGGGATTGAGTTTCGGAGCCATGAGGTCATGTTGCAGCTGTACAATACTCTGGTGCGGCCGCATTTGGAGTATTGCGTGCAGTTCTGGTCGCTGCATTATAGGAAGGATGTGGAAGCATTGGAAAGGGTGCAGAGGAGATTTACCAGGATGTTGCCTGGTATGGAGAGAAGATCTTATGAGGGAAGGCTGAGGGATTTGAGGCTGTTTTTGTTAGAGAGAAGAAGGTTAAGAGGTGACTTAATTGAGGCATACAAGATGATCAGAGGATTAGATCGGGTGGACCGTGAGAGCCTTTTTCCTCGGATGGTGATGTCTAGCACAAGGGGACATAGCTTTAAATTGAGGGGAGATAGATATGGGACAGATGTCAGAGGTAGGTTCTTTACTCAGAGAGTAGTAAGGGCGTGGAATGCCCTGTCTTCAACTGGAATGGACTCGCCAACACTAAATGCATTCAAATGGTCATTGGATAGACATATGGATGATAAGGGAATAGTGTAGGTGGGCTTTAGAGTGGCTTCACAGGTCGACGCAACATCGAGGGCCGAAGGGCCTGTACTGCGCTGTAATGTTCTATGTACTTGTGACACTATTATTATAAAATGATTATTATTATAGATTCTTCGACCAGAGGAAACAATCTCTGTTTCGACCCTGTCAAACCCTTTCACAATCTTGTAGGTTTCAGTGAGATCACCTCTCATTCTTCTAAACTCCAGAGATTAAAAACGCAGTTTACTCAGACTTTCATCATAGGACAAGCCCCGCATCGCAGAGACCAATCTAGTGAACCTTCACTATATATACCCCTTCGAGCCTGCTGTGCCATTCATTATCATCAAACTCAGTAACTTTGAACCCTTTAGCCCCAAGTGCTATACCTAACTGCTCAAAACATACAATGATTTGGCCTCAGTTGCTTCCTGTGGTAACGAATTCCACAGACTCACCACTCTCTGGGTGAAGAAATTTCTCCTCATCTCTGTCCTAAATGGTCTACCCCGTATCCTCAGACTGTGACTGCTGGTTCTGTACACACCCACGTGGCATCAGGAACATCCTTTCTGCATCTACCCTGTCCAGTCCTGTTAGAATTCTATAGGTTTCTATGAGATTCCCCCTCATTCTACTGAACTCTAGTGAATATAATCCTAACCGACACAATCTCTCCTCATACGTCAGTCATGCCATCCCTGGAATCAGTCTGGTAAACCTTCGCTGCACTCCCTCGAGAGCAAGAACATCCTTCCTCAGATAAGGAGACCAAAACTGCACACAATATTCCAGGTGTGGCCTCACCAAGACACTGTAATAGTAGCAATACATCCCTACTTCTATACTCAACCTCTCGCTCTGAAGGCCAACATACCATTTGCCTTCTTTACTGTCTGCTGCACCTGCATGCTTACCTTCAGCGACTGGTATATGAGGACATCTAGGTCTCATTGCACATTCCTCCCTCTAAATCTATAGCAATTCCTGTTTTTGCTACCAAGGTGGATAAACTCCCATTTATCCCTATACAGCATCTGCCATTCATGTGCCCACTCACTCAACTTGTCCAAATCACACTGAAGGACCTCTGCATCCTCCTCACAGCTCACCCTCCCACACAACTTTGTGTCATCTGCAAATCTGGAGATAATACATTTAGTTCCCTCGTCGAAATCATTGATAAATATTGTGACTAGCTAGTGTCCCAGCACCAATCCCTGTGATACCCCACTAGTCACTGCCTGCCATTTGGAAAAAGATCCTTAATTCCTACTCTTTGTTTCCGTCTGCCAACCAGTTTACTATCCATCTCAATACACTACCCCAATCCCATGTGCTTTAATTTTAAACACTAATCTCTTATATCGGACTTTGTCGAAAGTCTTCTGAAAGTCCAGATATCCCACATCCACTGCCTGCCTCTCCATTCTACTAGTTACACCCTCGAAGAATTCCAGTAGATTTGTCAAGCATGATTTCCCTTTTGTAAATCCATGCTGACTCCCTCCCATCCTGCCTCTGTTTTCCAAGTGCTGTGCTGGTTTAGCACAGGGCTAAAGAGCTGGCTTTGAAAGCAGACCAAGGCAGGCCAGCAGCATGGTTCAATTCTCGTACCAGCCTCCCCGAACAGGCTGAATGTGGCGACTAGGGGCTTTTCACAGTAACTTCATTTGAAGCCTACTTGTGACAATAAGCGATTTTCATTTCATTTTTTCATTCATAAAATCGTTTATAGTGGAACTTGAGAAATTTTCCAGAATACGGACGGCAGGCTGACTGGTCTATAATTCCGTTTTCTCTCTACCTCCTTTTCAAATAGTGGGATTACATTAGCTATCCACCAATCTGTAGGAACTGTTACAGAGTCTATAGAATCCTGCAAGGTGACCACTAATGCATCCACTATTTCTGGGGCCATTTCCTTCAGTACTCTGGGATGTAGATTATCAGGCTGTGGGGGTTTATCGGCCTTCAAACCCATCGATTTCCACAACACCATTTCCCCATTAATGCAGATCACCTTCAATAAACGCTGTGTTACCCAACATTTCTGGTATGTTATTTGTGTTCTCCCTTGTGAACCACATATGTATTTAGATGGTCAGCCATTTTTTTGTTCCCCATTATAAATTCCCCAGTTTCTGACTGTTAAGGGACCTACATTTGTCTTCACCAATATTTTTCTCTTCACATATCTATGGAAGCTTTTACTGTTGGATTTTATATTCCACACAATCTTATTCTCATACTCTATTTTCCCCTTCTTAATCAATCCCTTTGTCCTCCTTTCCTGAACTGCTCCCAATTCTCAGATCTGTTGTTTGTATACCTCTTCCTCGGATCTACTACACTCTCTAATTTCCCCTGTAAGCCATGGATTGGCCACCTTTCTCGATTTACCTTTGTGACAGACAGGAATGAACAATTGTTGCAGCTCCCTCATGCGCTCCTTGAATATTTGCCATTGCCTATCCACTGTCATCTCCTTAAGTAACATTCTAATCCATCATCGCCAACCTGTACTCATACTATCGTGGTTTCCTTCATTTATAATCGGGACCCTAGTCTCAGAATCAACTACTTCACTCTCCCTCTTGAAAAAATTCTATCATATTATGGTCACTCATCCACAAGGGGTCGCACACGACAAGATTGCCACTTATTCCTTCCTCATTGCACAATACCCCGTTTAGGATAGCCTGTTCTCTAGTTGGTTCCTCAATCTAGTGGCCCAGAAAACCATCCCGTACATACTCCAGGAATTCTCCCTCTATTGTATTGTTACTAATTTTACTTTCCCAATCTATATGCAGATTAAAATCACCCATAATTACAGATGTTCCTTTATCGCATGAGTCTCTAATTTCCTGTTTAATGCCATTCCCAACATCACCACTGCAGTTTGGAGTTCTATATACAACCCCCAGTAATGATTTTTTCCCCTTGGTGTATCTCAGCTTTACCCATACAAATTCCACATCTTTGGAGCGAATATCCTTCATCGCTATTGTGTTCATTTCCGCTTTAACCAGCAATGTCATTCCACTGCCTTTTCCTTTTTGTCTGTCCTTCCTACATACTGACTACTCCTGGATGTTCAGTTCCCATTCCTGGTCATTCTGCAGCCGTGTCTCCATAATCCCGACTATATCATACCCGTTTACATCTATCGTGCAATTAATTAATCCATTTGATTCCTAATGCACCACGCATTAAGGCACAAAGCCTTAAGGCTTGTCTTTTTACCGTTACTTGCCCCGTTCCCACTACATTTCTCTCAGGCCCTGTTTGATGCTGGCCTATGATTTCTCTGCCGATCACTTTTCTAATTCCCCTTTCTATCTTTTGTTTTTGTCCATGTTTCCCCTTCCCATGACCCCTTGCCTAGACTTCCACCTGCCTGCCATTTTAGCTTAAACCCTCCCCAACCACTCTTAACAAATACCTCCCCCGAGGACATCAGTCCCAGTCCTGCCCAGGTATAACCTGTCCAGTTTGTACAGGTCCCACCTCCCACAGAACCAGTCCCAGGAATCTGAAACCCTCCCCCTCACACCATCTCCTCAGCCATGTGTTAATCCGGTATAGCTATTTCTGCTCCGACTGGCACACAGCACAGGCGCTAATCCTGCGATCACTATTGTTGAGGTTCTACTTTTCAACTTGCTTCCTAACTCCCTGTATTCTGCTTTTAGGACCTCATCCCATTTTTCATCTGTTGTTTGTGCCAATGTACACCACAACCACCGGCTCCCCCTCCAGAATATCCTGTCATCCGCTGAGGCATAAGCCTTTTTTAATCCAATTCCCCGTTGATAATAATAATCTTTATTATTGTCACAAGTAGGGTTACATTAACACTGCAATGAAATTACTGGGGAAAAGCCCCTGGTCGCCACATTCCGGTACCCGTTCAGGTACGCAGAGGGAGAATTCAGAATGTCGAGACTGTGGGATGAAACAGGAGCACCCGGAGGAAACCCACACAGACACGGGGAGAACGTGCAGACTCCCCACAGACAGTGACCTCAGCCGGGAATCAAACCCAGAACCTGTGAAACAACTGTGCTAACCAATGTGTTACCTTGCTGCCTATAAGAGCGTTCCTATTGAATGTGCTTCCGCCGCCCCTTTAGGCTGCACCCTCTAGATCACAACAACTCAGTGTTATAAAGAAGAATATTTGATCCCTCTGTGTGTTTGGTCAATTATTCTAAATCTGTGTCCTTTGGCTATTTTTCCTCTTGCCACAGGGAACAGTTTCTCCTCATCTACACTCCATAGTCCAAACCAAAATGATTATCATTTGTTAAACCGCTTCTTAACCTTCTCTGCTCCAAGCAGAACAATCCCTGCTTCTCTGTCTCTCACCACCCCCACTGTCTGTCTTTAGCCTCTGGATCACTGTACTCTGGAATAATGAATAGGCCACGGTGCTGTTTGTGTGATCCTTCAAATGAACCCTGTTGTTATTGCCAGCATTCCACCTGGGAATATAGAGGTGAAAATGTTCACATCACGGGAGGAGCTCTGCTCGTGTTTCTAATTGAATTTGATGTGGTACAGCTAGTTCACAGGGCTCTCGCTGTCTTTTCATGCATGCTTGATGGGCTGAATGGTCTCCTGTATTTTCATTGAATTTACTGCTTTGCCGTTTTTGTGCCTGTGCATTTGAAGCCATCAGCTTTATTGGGGAAGTGCCGGCGTCGGAGCCTTTTGTGGTTTGTAATGAAAATGGCTCATTGTCACAAGTAGGCTTCAAATGAAGTTACTGTGAAAAGCCCCTAGTCGCCACATTCCGGTGGTTTTCATGGGTTTCAGGATGTTAGAAAAGATGGTTGAAAGTCACCTGCATTTCTATAGCGCCTTTGATAATTCCCAGGTGTCCCAAAGCGGTTTACCCCAATGAAATATATTTGACAAAGAGTCATCCAGACTCGAAACGTTAGCTCCGTTCTCTCTCCATAGAGGCTGTCAGACTCGCTGAGATTGTCCACTGTATTCTGTTTTTGTGTCAGATTCCAGCATTCGCAGTAATTTGCTTTGAAATACATTTGTCGTATGGTCACAGTTGTAATGTAGGAAACATGGCAGCAAATTTGCCTACAGCAACCTCCCACAGACAGAAATGTGATTGTAAATGTAATCTATCATTACCAGGACACCTATCCATCTCCAAATAGTTGCCATGCGATCTCTTACGCCCTGAGCAGACCGCGATCTTGAACTAAGATCTCAACTGAAAGACGGTGCCTCCAACTGCGGAACTTGAATCCCTCATGTTGTGAATCTGAGGCCAGAGAACTGCTTACTGGGCAATGCCCAACAGCTGAATGGGGAAATAGGAACAGTAAGAAGTCTTACAACACCAGGTTAAAGTCCGGAAGGAGCAGTGCGCCGAAAGCTAGTGTTTGAAACAGACCTGTTGGACTTTAACCTGGTGTTGTCAGACTTCTTACTGTGCTCACCCCAGTCCAACGCCGGCATCTCCACATCATGAAATAGGAACACTCATGGCAGTTGATGCCATGCTGAAAGAGGATGTTGGCTGTGCCTCACTCACATCACTCTCTCTGACTCAAGGATTTTGATTAAAGTTTCCATCAGATGTAAAGAATCATCTTGCAGCGCATTGATCAAACGCGTCCTTCCGAAGAGAGCTAACTTTGGGGGGGTGGGGTGAAATATTGGTGAATGAAGTCGCAGGCACGGGGAGAGCAGCAATATGAGGGGATTGGAGTATTGTTAAAAAATGTATTTGGTGCTAATGTTAAATGTGTTCAGTATAGCATTGGAGTCACCAGCTGTGGCTACTGTTAAATGGCTTTGATCTTTCAACTGCTGTAGGAATGAGATATCGGAGTCAGGGTTGGGATTGAGGCTAGCGAATCTTCCTGAGGCAAGGGCCTAAGAGAGCCCAGTGTGTCAGTGCTGAACACTGGAGGATTGGCCCCTGCTCTGCTGTTGTCTGGGGTGGCTGAATGAATTTGTGAAAGCTATAAACCGCGTCTCTCTTCTAATCTGTCACTTCTCAATTGTGAACCCTGGTTGGAGATGCAAATGAAGACATCTCCTATTTCTCTCTCTATTGATGCTGCCAGACCTGCTGAGATTTTCCAGCACTTTGCTTTCTTCGTATCACCTCTAATCTTCACCAATCACCTTGAATCTGTTTCCTCTGATTACTGACCTCTGGAAACATTCATCCTTCCTTACACCATTCCTTGAACAAATCCATGTTGATTTTTCATTTATTCACCGACATAATCTTCCAAGCGCCAATTAATTTTGTCCCAGATTATTGTTTTCTTCTCAATGATGTTGGGCTGCACCGTGTTTGCTCGGTGTATCCCTTTCTGAGCAGTCATTTGCATTTTCCTGTCCCCTTTGGCAACATTGCCATGTCTCAGGAGGGTTGGCAGGTTGTGACCAGGTCCTCTGCAATTTCCATCTTTACTCCGCTCAATAGCCGAGTTGCACCCCACAAGTATCATTATTTTTATCTTATCCAACATCACCACTGCCTCCTCCTTCACTCTGACATTGGCAGCAGTGAAGACCGAAGCAGTATTCTCATTTAATACCTCACCAAAATCTGCTTCCAAGAAGTTCTTTTTGGTCCCTATTCAACTCAAAGAGTGGTTAGGGTGTGGAATGGGCTGCCTGCTGTGATAGTGGAGTCGGACACATTAGGAACTTTCAAGCGGTTATTGGATAGGCACATGGAGCACACCAGAATGACAGGGAGTGGGATAGCTTGATCTTGGTTTCAAACAAAGCTCGGCACAACATCGAGGGCCGAAGGGCCTGTTCTGAGCTGTACTGTTCTATGTACTGTTCTATGTAACCCTCTCTTTGATTCTCTTTTTACTATTTATATGGTTATCAAAGATTTTTGAGTTTCTTTTTCGTTACCTGTTTATTTAGCCTCGTACTCTGACTTCCCTCTCTCTTCCCTTTCCAGTTCTCCGCTGTACTTCATAAACTGGCATTCATCAAAAGCCTTTTCTTTATATCTTTAGTCAACCAGGAAGCTTTGGATGTCCCTACGTTCACCAACATGGGAGTGTCTCTGTTGTACCTAAGCCAGCTTCTCTTTGAAGCTATCTCCCAATGTTACCGTCTTTCATCCGATTTCTGACTCCAGTTCACCTAGACCGGGTCATTTTTCAACTTGCCGGTTAGCCGCTCGCTAGGTGGTGAAAATGATCACCGCAGACTGAATTTAGTGGCCTTATTTTGTTTCTCACCTGATTTATTTTAACAACGTGTTTATGCCATTGCGCTGACGATGATGCATCATTTATTTGAAATGCAGAACCTGAGCAGGACTCGGAGGCTGATGTGACCTCTCAACTGTCCGGTCTACAAGTGTCGGAAGGGAGTAAGCAGAGCCAGACAGAGACGGAAAACAGGTAATCGATCTCACTGGTATCGGGAGTGAAGATGGGAGAGTTACAAATTGATTAGTCCAACTGGTCCATGTTGATATTTATGCCCGACCTGAACCTTGTCTCATAGTTTATTGCAGCTTATCACCATACCCTTTGTTTCCTTATTTGTCTCGGTATCATACCTTGTTTTATAATCCATCTGTGCTATTAACCTGCCCGTGGTCGCAAGTTCCACAGTCGCACCACTCTCTGGGTAAAGATATTTCTCCAGAATTCACAATTGGATTCATTGATGACTGTTATGTAGTTGTGACCTCTAGCTGGGGTTTCGAGTGGAAATATCTCTATGTTATGCCTGTCAAGCCCCTTTCGTAACCTCAACGGCCACTATCAGGTCACCCTCAATCTTCTCTTTACTGTTCATGTTGTAATTACAGTTAAACTGGTGTTGCCAACTGGAGCAAACACTTTCTCAATGACTAGATAAATCTCTTACCGTAGCAGTGTTGACCTTCAAATAATGTTCTGGGATGTGTACGTCACTGGCAAAGCAATATCCATCTCCAATTGCCTTGAAGAAGATGGTGGTGAGATACCTTTTTGAACCGCTGAAGTCTGTGTGGTGTAGATAGTCACGGTGATGTTAGGTAAGCTGCTGCAGGATTTTGGCTCAGTAACACTGAAGGAACAGCGATATGATTTCAAGTCCTAAATATTTTCCTACTTTACAGCAATTATTTCACTTCAAGCAGTGCCTATAACCCGTAAATTTAATTGAGACACTCGGGTCTTGCCAGGTGCTACTTCAATGCAAGTTCTTTTGTGCATGGTGTGCGACGCTTAGAGAAATAGAATTCCTATAGTACAGAAGGAGGCCATTTGGCCCATCGAGTCTACACAAACCCTTTGAAAGAGCACCCCATCCAGGCCCAATCCCCTGACCTATCCTTGTAAACCCATAGCCCCAACTAACCTTTGGAAACTAAGGGGACAATTGATCAAGGCCAATCACCCTAACCTGCACGGCTTTGGGCTGTGGGATGAAACCGGAGCACCCGGATGAAACCCACGCACACACGGGGAGGATGTGCAGACTCCACACAGACAGTGACCCAAGCCGGAATAGAACCTGGGACCCTGGAGCTGTGAAGCAATTGTGCTACCGTGCTGCCCTTAAGAACAAATTAATCTACACCCCATCATTCTACCGTAATCCATGTACATATCCAATAGCCGCTTGAAGGTTCCTAATGTTTCCGACTCAACTACTTCCACAGGCAGTGCATTCCATGCCCCCACTACTCTCTGGGTAAAGAACCTACCTCTGACATCCCCTCTATATCTTCCACCATTTATCTTAAATTTATGTCCCCTTGTAATGGTTTGTTCCACCCGTGGAAAAAGTCTCTGACTGTCTACTCTATCTATTCCCCATATCATCTTATAAACCTCTATCAAGTCGCCCCTCATCCTTCTCCGTTCTAATGAGAAAAGGCCTAGCACCCTCAACCTTTCCTCGTATGACCTACTCTCCATTCCAGGCAACATCCTAGTAAATCTCCTTTGCACCTTTTCCAAAGCTTCCACATCCTTCCTAAAATGAGGTGGCCAGTACTGCACACAGTACTCCAAATGTGGCTGTACCAAGGTTTAGTACAGCTGCATCATCACTTCACGGCTCTTAAATTCAATCCCTCTGCTAATGAACGCTAGCACACTATAGGCCTTCTTCACAACTCTATCCACTTGAGTGGCAACTTTCAAAGATCTATGAACATAGACCCCAAGATCTCTCTGCTCCTCCACATTGCCAAGAACCCTACCATTAACCCTGTATTCCGCATTCATATTTGTCCTTCCAAAATGGACAACCTCACACTTTTCAGGGTTAAACTCCACCTGCCACTTCTCATCCCAGCTCTGCATCCTATCTATGTCTCTTTGCAGCCAACAACAGCCCTCCTCACTATCCACAATTCCACCAATCTTCGTATCATCTGCAAATTTACTGACCCACCCTTCAACTCCCTCATCCAAGTCATTAATGAAAATCACAAACAGCAGAGGACCCAGAACTGATCCCTGTGGTACGCCACTGGTAACTGGGCTCCAGGCTGAATATTTGCCATCCACCACCACTCTCTGACTTCTTTTTTTTTTAATATAATTTTTATTGGAATTTTTTACAGAAAATATAAAACGTAACGACAAACAATGAAATGCAACAAAATAACCCATAATAACTGTAACACCCCCAGACCGTATCGACGCATGTATCCCATCCCCCACCCCCCCCCAACCCCAATGAACAACAGAAGAACTTAAAAATAAATTTAAATTAAATAAACAAACATAGTCATCGTCTGCCCCCCCCCCCCCCCCCCCCACACACCTTTTCCCTCCCCCTTCCCCCCCCTTTTCACTCTCTGACTTCTATTGGTTAGCCAGTTCGTTATCCAACTGGCCAAATTTCCCACTATCCCATGCCTCCTTACTTTCTGCAAAGCCTACCATGGGGAACCTTATCAAATGCCTTACTAAAATCCATGTACACTACATCCACTGCTTTACCTTCATCCACATGCTTGGTCACCTCCTCAAAGAAGTCAATAAGACCTGTGAGGCAAGACCTACCCCTCACAAATCCGTGCTGACTATCCCTAATCAAGCAGTGCCTTTCCAGATGCTCAGAAATCCTATCCCTCAGTACCCTTTCCATTATTTTGCCGGCCACCGAAGTAAGACTAACTGGCCTGTAATTCCCAGGGTTATCCCTATTCCCTTTTTTGAACAGGGGCACGACATTCGCCACTCTCCAATCCCCTGGTACCACCCCTGTTAACAGTGAGGATGAAAAGATCATTGCCAACGGCTCTGCAATTTCATCTCTTGCTTCCCATAGAATCCTTGGATATATCCCGTCAGGCCCGGGGGACTTGTCTATCCTCAAGTTTTTCAAAATGCCCAACACATCTTCCTTCCTAACAAGTATCTCCTCGAGCTTACCAGTCTGTTTCACGTTGTCCTCTCCAACAATATGGCCCCTCTCATTCGTAAATACTGAAGAAAAGTACTCATTAAAGACCTTTCCTATCTCTTCAGACTCAATACACAATCTCCCGCTACTGTCCTTGATCGGACCTACTCTCGCTCTAGTCATTCTCATATTTCTCCCATATGTGTAAAAGGCCTTGGGGTTTTCCTTGATCCTACCCGCCAAAGATTTTTCATGCCCTCCTGGCTATCTTGTATCCCTCCAGCGCCCTGTCTGAACTTTGTTTCCTCAGCCTTACACAAGTCTCCTCCTTCCTCTTAACAAGACATTCAACCTCTCTTGTCAACCATGGTTCCCTCACTCGACCATCTCTTCCCTGCCTGACAGGGACATACAAATCAAGGACACGTAGTATCTGTTCCTTGAACAAGTTCCACATTTCAATTGTGTCCTTCCCTGACAGCCTATGTTCCTAACTTATGCACTTCAGTTCTAGCCTGACAGCATCGTATTTACCCTTCCCCCAATTGTAAACCTTGCCCTGTTGCACGCACCTATCCCTCTCCATTACTAAAGTGAAAGTCACAGAATTGTGGTCACTATCTCCAAAATGCTCCCCCACTAACAAATCTATCACCTGCCCTGGTTCATTACCAAGTACCAAATCCAATAGCCTCCCCTCTGGTCGGACAATTGTTATTTCTTCTCCTGAAAGTGCTGACCTGTACTAGGGTTGACTCTGATTGATAAAAGAGTTTAAGGGGACTGGGGGAGGCAGTGCATCCTAAATGTCTGTACTTTCCAGCAAGATCCACTCACTGCTGATTAGCACAGTAACTCTGTCTGTCTTCCCACCATCGTGCATCACTCTGTGGCAGAGGTCACCGAGGGCATCTAAAGAATTCTAAGCTCTATCTGGTAGTCTGTGATCAGGTGTCAGTGCACATGACAAGGAATCCAGCCTGATCCTTGTGCCCGAGTTGCTCTCCACCCTAACGAGCTGAGCCTGCAGGGACTCATTAGATTTAATGACAATTGCATTCTTGTCCCACCCCAGGTATGTCCCAACACCCAAGAGATCTGTTGTTTGCAGTCAGGCACGAAGAGGTAATAGGGGTGGGGGATGTGTGAGCTAGTTGGCTGTACGCGTGAGGGAGTTTGTGGAAAAATGCTTTGTTTCTCACTAGAATAGCCCCAGCTGTGCTTGAGGAATTTTGACGTCCTGGGGTTAATTGATGGTGGGGGACATGGTGTAACCAGCAAGAGCAATGTGATAACAGATGTCTTTCTGAAAATGATGTCGTGCAATGAGCTGTTTGAGTTGATACTAATTTACTGCATTTTACTGTAATTATTGCAGAGTTCCCATGATTGGTGAAGGATTGGTCCCTTTTGAGAGTAATCAATGGGGCGTTTGATATTCTAATTACCAGAATTGTGCAAATCCCAGCAGCTTGTTTTTTTTAAAGAATGTTATTTGCGGGGGGAGGGTGCATTAACTTTCATTATCTGGGTCCAGTTTCCACTCCACCTCTGTTATTGAATTTGGGTTACGTGGGCTCTCAATTTTCTTTTTTCAAATAAATTTAGAGAACCCAATTTTTTTTTCCCCTATTAAGGGGCAATTTAGCGTGGCCAATCCACCTGCACATCTTTGCGTTGTGGGAGGTGAGACCCACGCAGACACGGGGAGAATGGGCAAACTCCACACGGACTGTGGGCTGGGATTTGAACCCGTGTCCTCGGCGCCGTGAGGCAGCTGTGCTAACCACTGTGCCACCCTGCTTCTCCATTTCCAATTCCTCGTTCAAGTGGCCATTCTTCATTCCCGAGTCACTTGACTATGGAAGGCATCACAGCTGAGCATGGTCCTGATTCCACAGTGAGCCGTACTCTCATCAAATTGAATACCAGGGAGACCAAAAGCCACGATCTGTTGTCCTCGATGCAAACTGCGTTCCCTCGCCACCAACCTTCTGAAACCCTAACCTGTATTTCCATTAACTCCAATATTCCATCACTCACCAGGCCAACCACCAAGTTTCGCACATCTTCACCCATCCAAAATTCTCTAAACCTACCTCGGGAACCAATATTTTTGGTTACCTGTCCTAATACCATCTTTTCTTTGAATCAGTATCAGTCTTCATCTGATTGCGATACCTTTTACTAGGTTAAAGCACTTTATAAATACAGGTTGTTATACAAATTCACTCGCTGGAGGAGTTGACAGCGGTTTCCTTCATTGCCAAACCAGCTGAACCATTCTGAGTGTCTTTTGCTCAGGACCTGTTCTTACTCGGTCTGTGACCCTGCTGAGATCGCCAATGCGGATTCGATTCTTGGACTTGTCTGTATTTGGGTCTTTCCCTGGTACTGAGCCGCCATCAAGACTGCAAGTCAGTTCAGACTGGTAGTGCCTCGTCCCAGGAGGCCGGGTGACGTCTGGTGGGGTGCAGGCAGACCGGGAGATGGTGGGGTGCAGGCAGGATGGGAGATGTGGGAGGGGCAGGTAGGATGGGAGATGTGGGAGGGGCAGGCAGGATGGGAGATGTGGGAGGGGCAGGCAGGATGGGAGATGTGGGAGGGTGCAAGCAGGATGGGAGATGGTGGGGTGCAGGCAGGATGGGAGATGGTGGGGTGCAGGCAGGATGGGAGATGTGGGAGGGGCAGGCAGGATGGGAGATGTGGGAGGGGCAGGCAGGATGGGAGATGTGGGAGGGTGCAGGCAGGATGGGAGATGTGGGAGGGTGCAGGCAGGATGGGAGATGGTGGGGTGCAGGCAGGATGGGAGATGTGGGAGGGGCAGGCAGGATGGGAGATGGTGGGGTGCAGGCAGGATGGGAGATGGTGGGGTGCAGGCAGGATGGGAGATGGTGGGGTGCAGGCAGGATGGGAGATGGTGGGGTGCAGGCAGGATGGGAGATGTGGGAGGGGCAGGCAGGCTGGGAGATGTGGGAGGGAGCAGGCAGGATGGGAGATGTGGGAGGGGCAGGCAGGATGGGAGATGGTGGGGTGCAGGCAGGATGGGAGATGTGGGAGGGGCAGGCAGGATGGGAGATGGTGGGGTGCAGGCAGGATGGGAGATGTGGGAGGGGCAGGCAGGATGGGAGATGTGGGAGGGGCAGGATGGGAGATGTGGGAGGTGCAGGCAGGATGGGAGATGGTGGGGTGCAGGCAGGATGGGAGATGGTGGGGTGCAGGCAGGATGGGAGATGGTGGGGTGCAGGCAGGATGGGAGATGTGGGAGGGGCAGGCAGGCTGGGAGATGGTGGGGTGCAGGCAGGATGGGAGATGTGGGAGGGGCAGGCAGGATGGGAGATGGTGGGGTGCAGGCAGGATGGGAGATGGTGGGGTGCAGGCAGGATGGGAGATGGTGGGGTGCAGGCAGGATGGGAGATGTGGGAGGGGCAGGCAGGATGGGAGACGGTGGGGTGCAGGCAGGATGGGAGATGGTGGGGTGCAGGCAGGATGGGAGATGGTGGGGTGCAGGCAGGATGGGAGATGTGGGAGGGGCAGGCAGGATGGGAGATGGTGGGGTGTAGGCAGGATGGGAGATGTGGGAGGGTGCAGGCAGGATGGGAGATGGTGGGGTGCAGGCAGGATGGGAGATGTGGGAGGGGCAGGCAGGATGGGAGACGGTGGGGTGCAGGCAGGATGGGAGATGGTGGGGTGCAGGCAGGATGGGAGATGGTGGGGTGCAGGCAGGATGGGAGATGGTGGGGTGCAGGCAGGATGGGAGATGGTGGGGTGCAGGCAGGATGGGAGATGTGGGAGGGGCAGGCAGGATGGGAGATGTGGGAGGGTGCAGGCAGGATGGGAGATGGTGGGGTGTAGGCTGGATGGGAGATGGTGGGGTGCAGGCAGGATGGGAGATGTGGGAGGGGCAGGCAGGATGGGAGATGTGTGACGGTGCAGCAACTGTTATTTTTGAGTAAGAATGTGTTTTTCTCTTGAGAGATCACAGAATGCAAGACCGGTGACCGAGGAAGCAGAAGGGAATGATGGAGACGGTTCTGGAATAACAGTGGTGGCGACAACCGAGCCAGAAGATGAAGAACCAGAGCAGGTGTGAAGTTGAATGACCTGTCACTAGTTCTTTCTGCACCCTTGTATTCTCTATGATTTTTAGTTGAATAGTACGTAAGGCAGCCAGCTATTCCAGTCCCACTCCAGAGACTCGAGTCCAGAATCTAATCAGGCACTACAGCACTGTAGTACAGAGAGTGTGCTGCCCTGTATGAGGTGCTGGATGGGATGTTTGACCGAGGCTCCTTCTGCGTTTTCAGTTGGATGCAGAAGATTTTGCAGCCGCTTTTGGAATGGGTACTCCCCGATAGCCTTGGTCAACATTTATCCCTCAGCTGCCATCCTTAAAAACAGATGATCTGGCCTTTCGTCTTCATTGCTTGCTGTGGGATCTTGCTGTGCACAAGATGGCTGCTTCATTTCCTGCATTACATCAGTGACTAAATTTCAACAGAAGAAAGTTTTAAATTTCTTTAGCATCTTTCATGACCTCAGGAAGTCCCAAAGTCCTCTATTCCAATGGTTGGCACGGTGGAGGTGGTTAGCACTGCTGCCTCACAGTGCCAGGGACCCAGGTTCAATTCCAGCCTAGGGTGACTGCCTGTGTGGAGTTTGCACAGCCCGAAGATGTGCAGGTTAGATGGATTGGCCATGCCAAATTGCTCCTTAGTGTCCAGGGGTGTGCAGATTAAGTGGGGTTCTGGGGATTGGGTGGAGGAGTGGACCTAGCAAGGGTGCTTGTAGGGCAGCACGGTGGCGCAGTGTTGTCTCACAGCGCCGAGGTCCCAGGTTCGATCCCGGCTGCAGGGAGGCAGATTCTAAAGCATTGCAATGGGCCCAGGTCCTGTCTGCACACAAATTCCACCGATCTGTCCTCAGGAATCAGCCTGAGAAACGGCCTCTTCATTCCTGAGCTTTACTGAGTTCTGAGAAAGGCACACAGAGCTCCCAAAGGAAGAATGGCTGATTGTCAGACAATTCCTGTTTTTGGACAGCTGGATTTGGGAGATCTGCAGCTTGCCCTCAGAATCCCGCTCTTAGCCTTGGGTCGTTCTAGTGAATCTCTCCTGTGCCCCTCTGAGGCTCATCATTCCTGAATGCTTCAGATCGAGTCTAACCATGGCTCTGCAATGAAGCATAATTTCTTCAACTTTTGTACTCCCTTGAGCTCCAGTTTTCCATTGACTTTGTCTCGGGTGTCCACTAGTTTTCAACGATTTATGTATCTGAATATCACAGTTCCCAGTCTCTCCCTGAAGATAATATTCTGATGTCTTCTTTGAATCCAAAATGAATGACCGTACACATTGAAATGCAACTGCTATAGTGTTGTTCAATGACTTAGTCTATGTATTCCTCAGAATCACCGAATAGTATAACAGAACAAGAGGCTGTTTGGCCCATTGAGTCTGTACTAGCTCTTTTGAAGATCAATCCCGTTAGTCTCACTCCGCTCTCTGCTCACATCCCTTCAGTTTTCTTTCCCTTTTGGATATTTATTTATTGTCTTTCGTAAATTACTGTTAACCGGTTGCTGTATTCATCCTTCACATTTCCCAGTGTGTGTCCTCTGGTAATTGCCGCTTCAGTCATTGGAAACAGTTTCTCTTTCTTATCTACAGCCTTGGTGATTTTAAACTCTTCTACTCCTCTCCTTCTCTTCTCTCAGACCAACCCCGGCTTCTCCCCTCTAGCCACGTAACTGAAATTCCTGATCGCGGAACCATTCTCTAAAATCCCAGCTATGCTCTCTGCAAAGCCTTTGTGTCCTTCTGAAGGAGTGGTGCTTGGAATTGGACACAATACTCCAGATGGGACTAGTTTTATGAGAGTTTAGCGATGACTCCTTCACTTCTGTATTCTATGTCTCTGTTTAAAAAGTCCACAGTTCCAATTGCTTCATTAACTACTTTGTTAACTTCCTTATTCCTTCAAAATTTCTACACAAACAGTCGTCAGCCCCTCTCCCTGACGCCCTTTAAAATGAAACCATTCAGTGTTGCCTCTTCTCATGCCACCTATCAAAATGTATCACCGTACAATTTTCTGTCTTTGATTTAATCTGCAGTGTTTTATTTCAGAAAGCCAATTGGTGAATAATACTGGAACCAATCTTTACTCAGTCTTACATTTATTTGCAGAGTGAAAAATTACAAGCATACACCTCCAAACCCAAACACTCCAATAAGTGACCCAATTACATGTATTCAAGTGAAACCTCAATTAATGTCTTCGACCTGCATATAATTAAACAATTAATATACATAAGCACTATGTGACCACATATGCCACTTGTCTGTGTCCTCTTAAAGTCTATTACTGACTTCCTCACTGTTGACTGCATTTACACAATTTATGCCACCTCCTGTGGTGGTGGCGTAGGGGTATTGCCTCTGGACTAGTAACCCAGAGATCCAGGGTGATGCTCTGGAGACCCGGGTTCAAATCCCACCCGGGCAGATGGTGAAATTTGAATTCAATAAAAATCTGGAATTAAAAGTCGAATGATGACCAGGAAATTGTTGTCAATTGTCGTTGAAATCCATCTGTTTCACTAATGTCCTTTAGGGAATGAAATCTGCCATCCTTACCCGGTCTGGCCTACATGTGACGTCAGATCCACAGCGATGTGGTTGACTCTTGGATGCCCTCCAGAATGGGCAATAAATGCTGGCCCAGCCAGCAACGCCCACATCCCACAAACGAATAGAGACAATAAAATGTCAAAACTAGGGCCTATAACCCAAGTCCAAGTCAAAAATGTTTATCAAAAACTGCAGTGACCCTGGTATTGAAACTGTATATTTCCTGATACCGTTTACAAAATTTTCTGTGACCCCTCAACCTATTGTCATCTGTAAACGTGGATAAACAACACACTATTTATTCAGTCAACTCATTTATGATGGTGACTTTTAGAGATCACACAAATCAAAGGATGCTTCCTTTATCCCTACAATGTCCAACAGCCCAATCAAATTCCAATGCTCGTCACAAAGTTTCCTCCAATTTTGTGCACGCTTATTTTTTGTCAAACTTCTCACGAAGAACCTTATCAAATAACTTCTGGAAATCCATGTAGGCATCCATAGATTCTATTAACCTCCAGAATTCATTTGGAATATCCAGACATGATCTGCCCTTCATAAATCCACATTAACTCTCTTTGATCTGATACTTGCACAAGTTCTCATGTCATTGACTCCAGCAACTTCCCGACAGTTAGCGTTAAATTGACGTGTCTGTGCATGTCTTCTTTCTCTCTCTCTCTGTCGATAAATAATGGAGTAGCATGGACAATACAAAAGGCAGAATTTTGGAATCGGGGGAAATTTGTGACCAACGTACAAGCAATTTCATCAAGTGATTCATTTAATTCCCTGGAACCGAAAAGCATCATCAGGCTTTGGAGCTTTGTCTCTTGGGTCTCATTATTGTCTCCATTTTTACTTGTATTAATCCCTCCTGGTGACTTATTTTTAGGTCCTGTCCCAGAATGTGCACTATTGTGGCTTCTAGAACTTACCCGCCCCCGGAGAGGGTTTTGTGAAGTGAGCTGATTCTTAGACTGAATCGGTTTGGAAAGGTGGTGCTGCACTGATAGTTAGATGCATCTTTTCTTGTTGCCCTTCAGGATGTTAAGGATAGCAAACCTGGTGACACAGCAGTTGGGGCATATCGGGTCCGCAAAGTCAGCAGTGATTCTGTCATAATTCAGTCTGACCATGGAGGCCCAGAAAAGCTACCAGCAGACCCATCAGAAGGTCCCGGGAGAGGTAAGTGGAAGATGGTGTGGAAATGTCAATGTATTTACAATCCAGAGGCCCAGGCTAAAACACTCTGAGGGCACGAGTTCAAATCCTATCACGGAAGCTGGTGGAATTTAAATTCGATTAATAAACAAATAAACAAATAAAAAAATCTGCAGCTGAAAGACAGTGCCAGTAATGGTGACTGTGAAGCTATCATTGTTGTAAAAACACATCTGGTTCACTAAAGTCTTTTAGGGAAGGAAATCTGCCATCCTTGCCTGGTCTGGCCTACACGTGACTCCAGACCCACAGCGATGTGGTAGATTCTCGAATGCCCTCCGAAATGGCCCAGCAAACCACACCGCTCAAGGGCAATTAGAGATGGGCAATAAATGCTGGCTCAGCCCAGTGACACCAGTGAAACAATTTTTTAAAAAGTATCTAACCCCGTGCTGTACCTGTCCTGGGAGTGTTTGATGGGGACAGTGTAGAGGGAGCTTTACTCTGTATCTAACCCCGTGCTGTACCTGTCCTGGGAGTGTTTGATGGGGACAGTGTAGAGTTAGCTTTACTCTGTATCTAACCCCGTGTTGTACCTGTCTGGGAGCGTTTGATGGGGACAGTGTAGAGGGAGCTTTACTCTGTATCTAACCCCGTGCTGTACCTGTCTGGGAGCGTTTGATGGGGACAGTGTAGAGGGAGCTTTACTCTGTATCTAACCCCGTGCTGTACCTGTCCTGGGAGTGTTTGATGGGGACAGTGTAGAGGGAGCTTTACTCTGTATCTAACCCCGTGCTGTACCTGTCCTGGGAGTATTTGATGGGGACAGTGTAGAGGGAGCTTTACTCTGTATCTAACCCCGTGCTGTACCTGTCTGGGAGCGTTTGATGGGGACAGTGGAGAGGGAGCTTTACTCTGTATCTAACCCTGTGCTGTACCTGTCCTGGGAGTGTTTGATGGGGACAGTGTAGACGGAGCTTTACTCTGTATCTAACCCCGTGCTGTACCTGTCTGGGAGTGTTTGATGGGGACAGTGTAGAGGGAGCTTTACTCTGTATCTAACCCCATGCTGTTCCCACCCTGGGAGTGTTTGCTGGGGGCAGTGTAGAGGGAGCTTTACTCTGTATCTAACCCCGTGATGTACCTGTCCTGGGAGTGTTTGATGAGGGAGCTTTGTCTTAACAAAGGGTGGCACGGTAACGCAATGGTTAGCACTGTTGCTTCACAGCACCAGGGTCCCAGGTTTGATTCCCGGCTTGGGTCACTGTCTGTGCGGAGTCTGCATGTTCTCCCCGTGTCTGCGTGGGTTTCCTCCGGGTGCTCCGGTTTCCTCCCACAAGTCCCGAAAGACGTGCTGTCAGGTGATTGGACATTCTGAATTCTCCCTCTGTGACCCGAACAGGCGCCGGAATGTGGTGACTAGGGGATTTTCACAGCAACTTCATTGCAGTGTTAATGTCAGCCTACTTGTGACAATAAAGATTATTATTATTATTAGAATACATTCAGTGGCATTACCATCACTGAATCCCCTTGATCAGCATCCTGTAGGCTACCATTGACCTGAAATTGAACTGTACTAGCCATATAAATATAGGGATGGGCAATAGGTGCTGGCTGAGCCAGCGACGCCCACATCTGGTAAATTAATTTTAAAACTCCCTGAAGTGTGGCCAGCTGTATTTTTCCTGTTTGCCTTTCAGTTGTTCCTGTAATTGATGCTGCGTCCACCTGGATGACCGTGGAGATGAATGAGTTCAAAGAGAAGATACGAAGCCAGAAGGCCGGACTGATGAAGGTGAACCGTGGGAACATAGTGACAGTGCGGGTTCCTACCCACCCAGAGGGCACCTGTGTTTGCTGGGACTTTGCCACAGACACCTACGATATCGGCTTCGGGGTGTACTTTGAGTGGGCGCCTGTGACCAATACAGAAATTACCGTGCTGGTCAGTGAATCGAGCGATGAGGAGGATGAGGAAGATGTAGAAGGTAACGGACTTTGCAAATGTTTAACCAAGAATAATGTGATGCATCACCAAGTGCTCTGTTTCCCCTATCATCTGACACTGTGTTCTTTACTGCCACAGACACAGTGTGCTCTCAATTTTCTCTCTTTGTCTCTCTGTTTCTTTCAGCTTCACCTTTCTCACTCTCGATCATGTTCTGCCTCCCTCATTTTCACTCCGTTTGCCTCCGATATGTTTTATTTGACAGGGTCAATGCTGACAGATCTGTTGTGTTTCTAGCATTTCCTGGTTTTATTTCAGATTTTCAACATTTGCTGCTTGTTTTCAACATCTATTTCTCCTCTTTCGACTTGTAAAAGTGGTGAATCTGTGCTCTCAGGATACCCTGTGAATATTTGTTAACTTTCAGTTAGACTTTCCAATGAGTTTTGATAGTTTTATCGAATATCAAAATACCCCATTGTGGTTTTTCTTTATAGGAGACATATTTAGTGGGTATGTGAGGGTTTAAAATGAGATGTTTTGATGCTGCTTTGTTCCTGCTTTTAACTTTACCTCCAAGGGACATTGATTGGTGAGGTGAGAGGGTAATAGTAATAGCAATCTGCCATGTGAGACCTTGCCAAAAGCCTTCTGAAAGTCTAAGTACGCCACATATGGGGCAGCAGGGTAGCATGGTGGTTAGCATAAATGCTTCACAGCTCCAGGGTCCCAGGTTCGATTCCCGGCTGGGTCACTGTCTGTGTGGAGTCTGCACGTCCTCCCCCTGTGTGCGTGGGTTTCCTCCGGGTGCTCCGGTTTCCTCCCACAGTCCAAAGATGTGCGGGTTAGGTGGATTGGCCATGCTAAATTGCCCGTAGTGTCCTAATAAAAGTAAGGTTAAGGGGGGGTTGTTGGGTTACGGGTATAGGGTGGATACGTGGGTTTGAGTAGGGTGATCATGGCTCGGCACAACATTGAGGGCCGAAGGGCCTGTTCTGTGCTGTACTGTTCTATGTTCTATCCACCGGTTCTCCCTGGTCAACTCTACTAATTACATCTTCAAAGAATTCCGGTAGATTTGTCAAGCATGATTTTCCTTTTGTAAATCCATGCTGACTTTGACTGATTATACCACTGCTTTCCAAATGCTGTGCTATGAAATCCTTGATAATGGACTCCAGCAACTTACCTCCTACCGACGTTAGGCTCACTGGTCTATAGTTCCCTGTTTTCTCTCTACCTCCCTTTTTGAAAAGCAGGGTTACATTCGCTACCCTCCAATCTGTAGGAACCATTCCGGAGTCGAAAGAATTTTGAAAAATTATCACCAATGTATCTACTATTTCTAGGGTCACTTCCTTAAATACTCTGGGATGAAGATTATTAGGCCCTGGAGATTTGTCCGCCTTTAATTCCATTAATTTCCCCAAAATAATTCCTTTACTAATACTGATTTCCTTCAGCTCCTCACTGAAACTTGTGTTTCTCATTATTCATGTCTTACTCTGTGAAGACAGAAGCAAAATACGATTTAGTTCCTCAGCCATTTCTTTGTCCCTGTTATGAATTCCCCCATTACTGACTGTAAGGGGCCTACTTTAGTTTTTATCAATCTTTTTCTCTTTACATACCGACAGAAAGTCTTAGTCAGTTTTTATGTTCACCTCTAGCTGACTTTCAGATTATATTTTCCCTGGGTCACTGTCTGTGTGGAGTTTGCACATTCTCCCCGTGTCTGTGTGGGTTTCGCCCCACAACCCAAAGATGAGCAGAGTAGGTGGATTGGCCACACTAAACTGCCCCTCAATTGGAAAAAAATAATTGGGTACTCTAAATTTTAAAAAAAAAATTGTATTTTCCTCTTTTGAAAAAATAAATTCCAATTAAAGAACGACTTAGCGTGGACCTACCCTGCACATCTTTGGGTTGTGGGAGTGAGACCCACGCAGACACGGGGAGAATGTGCAAACTCCACACGGACAGTGACCCAGAGCCAGGATCGTTTTCCCCTTCCTAATCTATCCCTTGGTCTGCCTTTGCTGAATTTTAAACTGTTCTCAATCCTCGGGTCTCTTGCTTTTTCTTGCTAATTTGTATGCCTCAGCTTTGAATCTAATACTATCTCTAATTTCTGTTGGTGCTGCGCTCCCTCGGCCTGACCCTCCTCGGCCCACCCCCTCTGCCGGCGCGGCGCTCCCTCGGCCCTGCGCTCCCTCTGCCGGCGCGGCACTCCCTCGGCCCACCCCCTCTGCTGGTGCGGCACTCCCTCTGCCGGCCCGGCGCCCCCCGGCCCTGTGCTCCCTCTGCCGCCCCCCCCCCCCCCCCCCCCCCCGGCCCTGCGCTCCCTCCGCCGGCCCACCCCCTCTGCCGGCCCGGCGCCCCCTCGGCCCACCCCCTCTGCCGGCCCGGCGCCCCCTCGGCCCACCCCCTCTGCCGGCCCGGCGCCCCCTCGGCCCACCCCCTCTGCCGGCCCGGCGCCCCCTCGGCCCACCCCCTCTGCCGGCCCGGCGCCCCCTCGGCCCACCCCCTCTGCCGGCCCGGCGCCCCCTCGGCCTACCCCCTCTGCCGGCCCTGCGCTCCCTCTGCCGGCCCGGCGCTCCCTCGGCCCTGCGCTCCCTCTGCTGGCCCGGCGCTCCCACGGCCAACCACCTCTGCCGGCACGGCGCCCTCTCAGCCCTGCGCTCCCTCTGCCGGCCCGGCGCTCCCACGGCCCACCACCTCTGCCGGTAAGGCGCCCTCTCGGCCCTGCGCTCCCTCGGCCTGACCCTCCTCGGCCCACCCCCTCTGTCGGCACGGCGCTCCCTCGGCCCACCTCCTCTGCCGGCACTTCGCTCCCTCGGCCCTGCGCTCCCTCTGCCGGCACGGCGCCCCCTCGGCCCACCTCCTCTGCCGGCCCTGCGCTCCCTCTGCTGGCCCTGCGCTCCCTCGGCCCTGCGCTCCCTCTGCCGACCCTGCGCTCCCTCGGCCCTGCGCTCCCTCTGCCGGCCCGGCGCTCCCTCTGCCGGCCCGGCGCTCCCTCGGCCCTGCGCTCCCTCTGCCGACCCTGCGCTCCCTCTGCCGGCCCTGCGCTCGCTCTGCCGGCCCTGCGCTCCCTCTGCCGGCCCTGCGCTCCCTCGGCCCTGCGCTCCCTCTGCCGGCCCTGCGCTCCCTCTGCCGGCACTGCGCTCCCTCGGCCCTGCGCTCCCTCTGCCGGCCCGGCGCCCCCTCGGACCACCCCCTCTGCCGGCCCGGTGCTCCCTTGGCCCTGCGCTCCCTCTGCCGGCGCGGTGCTCCCTTGGCCCTGCGCTCCCTCTGCCGGCGCGGTGCTCCCTTGGCCCTGCGCTCCCTCTGCCGGCGCGGTGCTCCCTTGGCCCTGCGCTCCCTCTGCCGGCGCGGCGCTCCCTTGGCTCTGCGCTCCCTCTGCCGGCACGGTGCTCCCTTGGCCCTGCGCTCCCTCTGCCGGTGCGGCGCCCCCTCTGCCCTGCGTTGCCTCAGCCCACCCCCTCTGCCGGCGCGGTGCTCCCTTGGCCCTGCGCTCCCTCTGCCGGCGCGGCGCTCCCTTGGCTCTGCGCTCCCTCTGCCGGCGCGGTGCTCCCTTGGCCCTGCGCTCCCTCTGCCGGTGCGGCGCCCCCTTGGCCCTGCGCTCCCTCTGCCGGCGCAGTGCTCCCTTGGCCCTGCGCTCCCTCTGCCGGCGCAGTGCTCCCTTGGCCCTGCGCTCCCTCTGCCGGCGCAGTGCTCCCTTGGCTCTGCGCTCCCTCTGCCGGCGCAGTGCTCCCTTGGCTCTGCGCTCCCTCTGCCGGCCTGGCGCTCCCTCGGCTCTGCGTTGCCTCGGCCCACCCCCTCTGCCGGCGTGGCGTCCCCTCTGCCCTGCGTTGCCTCGGCCCACCCCCTCTGCCGGCCCGGCGCTCCCTCGGCCCGGCACCTCGGCCGTGCAGTGCTTTGGAATTTGTGCTGTGGTATCTGCCGCACCCCATTTATTTGGAGTTTTCAGGCAGTGATTCTCAGCCTAGTTTAGCTGTACGGTACTGGCTTTGTTCCAATGACATCAGGTGGATCATCCAGCTATAAACCAGAGCCCTGGTGTATTGCCCTCTGCATCCACCTTTGCTAAATCATCTCCCTCTGGCCTCATCATTGTTCAACTGTCTCTCCCTCTTGTGCTGCTATTAATAACCGCATCCATTTTTCCCCAGCGCCCCCAGTCGAGGGAGACATTGAGAGGGGAACTAAAGATTTCAGCCGATCTGATCTGGAGGAGATCCTACCTGTGTACCGAAAGGACAGTCACTTGGAAGTGCAGTCCGGCAGTCACAAGTACCCAGGACAGGGAGTCTACCTGCTCAAATTCGACAACTCCTACTCCATCTGGAGGCATAAAACCCTGTATTACCAGGTCAACTATAGCTCGTGAAGGATCGACGCAGCAGCAGCAGCAAACCCCTTGGGAGGGGAAAAGAATCCATGTCCCATCCCTCCAGAGATATTCTCTCCAAGTCAGCCTTTTGTTTTCCTTCTGTGATAGTTGTTTTTCTGTACAAGAATCTGACTGGAGCAAATGTGCCCAACATCCAACACCAGGAACTCATTTAACTCCTCACATCTGTGGCATGTGGTGCTTATTTTGTGGGTTTTTTTTTTGTTTTCACAGTATTGTCTTTACGTTATTAATTGTATTTTTGGTACCACTGAATTTATATATACATATATATATATATATATTTTATGTTTAAAATTTATTTTCACTGTTTTCTGCCGCTACGCACTTGTTTTACAAACCTCTGATATGTTGAAGGACGGAAGCTGTGACGCCTTTTCTAGTGCAATATCTGATTGGAGCTTGTTTTGTGCTGTTTCTCAGCGGGTTGCAGCTGCACCCCAGTGTTTACATGTCACCTGTTACACTCCCTCACTCCCAAGGTACACCTCGAAACATTGGTTACTCTTCCTTTAATTATAGAATCGACACCACATTCCAAGCATTGGAAATTAGAACGGGGATGTGGTGGGGGTGGTGATGGGTGGGGGGGGGGGGGGGGAATGAATGTAATTTGCGACTTCCGCGAGACACAATATATTTTGTATTCTGTGTACTGCCTGTAAAGAAAAAGATAAATAAAGATGAATTCTAACCTTGTCCCGTGTAAGGGGAGCGGGAAAAAAGCCTTCAGATACCGAAATTTGAAGTCAAAACAGGGTCACACATACACTGCAAATCCGCCACTGTCTGTGAGCGACAGCACTTAACAGCTGACAAAATACTTCTGAAGGGCAGGCGGTATTGCAAGGCAGGAAACAGTTGAACCAGTTTGCGGACAGCTATCTCCACAAACAACAGTGTGATAATGACCAGATAATCTGTTCAATTGTGTTTATTGAGATATAAATATTGTCCCAGAATACTGAGTGGAACTCATCTCTGCCGTGAGATCCTTTACCACATCAGAGGGCCGCTGGGGCCTGAGTTTAATAATCTTTATTGTCACAAGTAGGGTTACATTAACGCTGCAATGACGTTATGGTGAAAATCCCCGAGTCGCCACATTCCGGCGCCTGTTCAGGTACACAGAGGGAGAATTCAGAATGTCCAATTCACCTGACAGCACGTCTTTCGGGACTTGTGGGAGGAAACCGGAGCACCCGGAGGAAACCCACGCAGACACGGGGAGAATGTGCAGACTCCGCACAGACAGTGACCCAAGCCGGGAATCAAACCTGGGACCCTGGTGCTGTGACGCCGCAGTGCTAACCACTGTGCTACCGTGCCGCACATTGGGATGGTAACTTCAAGATGAGAGCAAAATGAGCAGTATAAATTAAAGTTAGTCTCTAAAAATGCATTATAGGGGACATCCGGTGGCAGCCATGGAGTCATTGGTCGCGCATTTGGTGGCTTTCGCTTAAGGTGAAAGTTTCTCGTCCTTCCCCACCCGATTTGAGGGGTGTTTTGCTGGTGAATGGTCCATAAGCACTGAAGGATTGCAATACTCTGGTGGGGCTGGATTATGGCTTACCAGAGTGTAACAAATAAGAGGCAGCAGCTTGGTCACGAGAATCGTCGAGGTGCGACACAGAAAAAGATCGCAGAAGGTGCTGGGGAATCGTTGGCCGCCCAGTGGTCTGCAGAGCAGCTGGTGAACTTTCTGAACAACAAGTTCCAGCAGCAGAGGGTGGAGCCTCAGAGGACCTGGCTAACAAGGGGCTGGCTTAGCACTGTGGACTAAACATCTGGTTTGTAATGCAGAACAAGACCAGCAGCGCGGGTTCAATTTCCGTACCGGCATCCCCAAACAGGTGCCGGAATGTGGTGACTAGGGGCTTTTCACAGTAACTTCATTGAAGCCTACTTGTGACAAACTATTATTATTAATGTGGTGGAGCAGCGTAGGGCAGCTATCGATAGATAGAGTGGAGCAAAGGCTGACAGCACGGGGCCTGGCACTCCAGAAGGTGGAGGAGTCGATGGGCGAGCATGAGGACTGGCTCTCCTCGCTGGAGACGGAGGTAGTGCAGGTGGCGGAATAGCCAAAGGAGGTTGAGGGAGAAGGTGGAGGACCTTGAGAAGCGCTCCAGGAGGCAGAATCTACGGATTTTGTGGGGATGTTGAAGGAGTGCAGGCTGTTAAATACGCCCCAAATATACTGGAGAGGCTTATTGGAGGAGGGGGTCTTTCACTGTCCCCTCGAGGTGGATCGAGCGTAGAGGGCGCTGAGGAGGAGGCTGAATGCCGGAGAGTCGGCGATGGGGGTGAGGCTGCATTGTTTTCTCCATTTGAATCAGATGGGTGAGGCAGACAAAGCAGAGCACCTGGGACGGGAACAAGCTGAGAATATACCAGGACCCGGGTGTGGAGTTGGCCAACCGGTAGGCTGCCCACAACTGGTTCAAGGCTGCCCTCTACAAGGAAGGGTGATGTTTGGGGTGCAGTATCCTGCTTGTCTGTGGGTCACACATTAGAATTGGGAGTTTTATTTTGATACACCCCCCCCCCCCCCCCCCCCCCCGGGTTCTTAATCACCATGGATCCACCATGCCCATCCGTTCCATAAACCCTCCCACCTCCTTCGCCATCCGCAGCCATCCCATTGACCTGGGGCTCGACCTGTCCACCCTCTGCTCCAACACACAATTAAAGTCTCCTCCCTTAATCAACTGGTGCGTGGCCAAGTCTGGAATCGTGCCAACAAACTGTACATCACCCCAATTCAGTGCGTACGCATTTACCACCACCACCTCCCTTCCAACACCCCGCTCGCCATCACATATCTCCCACCCGGGTCCCTCACTTCCTTCACACTCACAAACCCCGTCAATTTACTCAACAAAATGGCCAGCCCCCCTGCCCCGCCCTGCCCCGTGACTTCGAGTCGAACCCCGAGTGGAATACCTGACCCACCCATCCCTTCCTCAGTCTAACCTGGTCCAGTATATTCGGACCTTGTTCCCCTTCCGTTCACAGTTCCGTTTCTCCCTGGCCCAGTGCAGGATCCTTTCCTTTTCCACAAACTTGTGGACTCTTACGATCACTGCCCGAGGCGGAACCCAGCTCTTGGCTTCTGCCTCTGAGACCTGTGCGCTCTGTCTACCTCTGGGGCCTTGTCCAACACCCCCTCTGCCAGGAGCCCTGCCAGCATCCTGGAAACGTATCTCATGGCATTCAGGCCTTCCACGCCTTCAGGCAGGCCAGCAATGCGCAGGTTCTGCCTTCCTGACCTGTTCTGCTCTCAGTGTCTTGCAAAGGGCTCCCAGGAGCCCCAGCTCCTCCTCCAATGCCACCACCTGGTCACTGTGGGCTGACACCCTCTCCACCTCCTGGATCTGCAAACACTTCTCGACCCTCTCCATTGAGCCCTTCAGAGGTGCCACAGCCCCTTTGATGCCCTTCGATCGGGCCTCTTGCATCTCCTTTCTTTGTTGGCGGAATCCTTCCATGATGAAGGCCATCAACCTTTCCATCTGGGGACCTTCCAGCCTGCTCTGACTCCTCCCCATCTGTCCACTGCTGGACCACAGATCTCTTCCAAGTCCTTGGCCAGGTCTTTCACCTTCTGCCGGGTTTGGTAACCAGCGGACATGACACACCCAGAGGGAACTTCTCCTCAGCTACACTTGCCCGTCAAAATTTCTCCCGTTTTTGGAAAAAGGGCTTGGTTCTACGCCTTTGAGCAGGAGCTGCTCTGTGCGAGACCACTCAGACCATGGCTGCCACCAGAAGACATGGGAAGAGATTTCAATACGGTTCGGGATCCTAGCTTACTCCGGTTGTGCCCGAGGTTCCTGAGGGTTTCAGCGACAGCGAGAGAGTTGAAGGAGGGTGGTCATGGACTGTCTGGGTTCAATGCAGGCGGGGAAGGCAGCGGGTCGAGATTGGATTTCCAGCTGAGCTTTATAAGCAGTTTGGGTGGGAGCTGGGGCCTGTGCTTGTTGGGATGTATAATGAATCAATTCCCACCCCCGCATGGTCACAGGCGTCCGTACCACTGATTTTAAAGAAGGAGAAAGACCAGAAGCAGTGTGGGTTGTACCGCCCGATTTCGCTGTTAAATGTGGATGCAAAGTTGTTGGCATAGGTGTTGGCGTTGCAAATCGAGGATTGTGTGCCGGGGGTGATGGGAGGAGACCAGACGGGGCTTCGTGAAGAAGTGACAGCTGTTGGTGAATGTACGCAGGCTGCTTAACATTATGATGCGCTGGGAGGGGCAGGAAGTGGTGGCAATGGTTGCGGAGAAGGCTTTTGAGTGGGCATATTGTTGGAGGTGTTGTCAGTTTGGGTTTGGCTGTTGTATACAGCGCCGAAAGCTAGTGTCTGGACGAATAGGATAGTTTGGAGTATATTGTGCGACACTGGGAGACGAGGCAGCGATGCATGCTCTCCCCTCTGCTTTTTGCACTGACGATAGAGAACAACAAAGAACAAAGAAAAGTACAGCACAGGAACAGGCCCTTCGGCCCTCCAAGCCTGCGCCGACCATGCTGCTCGTCTAAACTAAAATCTTCTACACTTCCTGGGACCGTATCCCTCTATTCCCATCCTATTCATGTATTTGTCAAGACGCCGCTTAAACATCACTATCGTCCCTGCTTCCACCACCTCCTCCGGCAGCGAGTTCCAGGCACCCACTACCCTCTGTGTAAAGAACTTGCCTCGTACATCTCCTCTAAACCTTGCCCCTCGCACCTTAAACCTAAGGGGGGGGAGGGGTGGCTTTGCTGAACCAGTTGAATGACTCCCGGGCAGCAAATATCACAATGGTTAGGGAATGGGTGTTGGAGGAGGTGTCGTTGTGTAGGTGGTGTTGAACATGGAGCAGAGTGCCGCAGCGGAAGCGTGCTGGGCCCATAACCCAGAGCTCGCTGGATCGAAACCATTCTCTGCTAGTGTGGGTGGTGTTGTGTAGGGGGACCAGTTTGAGGGCACTGTTGTTGGTGCCCCTGCCGCTCTCGCCGGTCCAGTACTCGGTGAGTCCGGTGGTGGTATCAGTGTTGAGGGTTTGGAACCAGCGTAGGCAACACTTCGGATTGTAAGGCATGTCGCTGTGAGCACCGATATGTGACAACCATAGGTTTGTGCCGCAGGGGCTGGACACGAGGTTCCGAGGTGGTGGTAGGTGGGGATAGAGCACTTCAGGAATTTGTTTGGGAGAGGAAAGTTTGCAGGCCTTGAGGAGGTTATCAGTTGCCTGAGGGAAACAGGTTCAGGTACCTGAGGGACTGCTAGAGAAGAGGTGCTGCCCCTTCCAGAGCTGCCACCTCCAGTGCCGTAAGACAAGCTGTTGTTCGAGGATGATATTGGGGAGGGGAGAGTGGCGGATATATATGGAGAGTTGGGGGAGAGGGAGGGCTCCTGTGGAGGAGGTCGGACACAAGTGGGAGGGAGAGATAGGGGCTGGGATGTGGAGGGAAGCCCTGTTTCCTCGTCGTTGGCAAGGTTAAGCCTCATCCAGATCAAGATGGTGCACAGAGCCTACAAGACGGTCTTCAGGATGAGCCGGTTCCTTTCGGGAATGGAGTTGGGGGTGGGGGCGGGGCGGGGGGCAGGGCGGGGCGGGGGGCAGGGCGGGAGGGGCGGGGGGCAGGGCAGGGGGGGCGGGGGGGGGGGGCAGTGCACCACCTGCATATATTTTGGGCTTGTCCGAGGTTGAGGGGTTTTGGGATGTAATGTCTGTCATGTTCTTGTGCACTGGCCGATAGGAATGATGCACTACAGAACATCTAGTTCTTGACTAATTAAAATAATTTATTATAAAACAAATCTGTGGTAAAGATAACTGGAATATGGGCAGCACGGTGGCACAGTGGTTAGCATTGCTGCCTACGGCGCTGAGGACCCGGGTTCGAATCCCGGCTCTGGGTCACTGTCCGTGAGGAGTTTGCACATTCTCCCCGTGTCTGCGTGGGTCTCACCCCCACAACCCAAAAGATGTGCAGAGTAGGTGGATTGGCCACGCTAAAATTGCCCCTTAATTGGAAAAAATAATTGGGTACTCTAAATTTAAAAAAAAGATAACTGGAATAAACATACTACTAACACTAACTAATAATTATTGAGCTACTGCAAAATACATCTATCCACCAACACGGCTTACTCCCGAGGCACAGAGTCACATGGTAGGTTTACACTGCCACCTGCTGGTCGGATGTTATATACATTATTATATACAAGATTGCTTCTGCATATCATCACAATGTCCGACATTCTGGGCGCAGGGTAGCTCTGAGTCCGGAGGTGGCGATATTTGGCGTGTCGGAAGATCCATTCCACTTGCTCGTACAGAGAAATGTTGTAATGTGTCCTCGTGGTGGAAGCTGTATTGTTCTTGTACATTTTGCAGCTGAATTCATTTATGCAGCATTAAGTTTTAGGAAATTTTCTTTTGGTGCTGATGTCTTCTTCCACAGGCATGGATTGCTTTTCAGTATCCCAACCAAGAAACCTTTTCGCATGGAGTGTTAAAGCTGTTCACCAGGGATGGCCAACAGACCTACCCAGTGTCTTCATCCAACTCCCTTTTAAATAAAACCTTGCATTTTCCCCGGAGATGTGCTGGATGAGAATGAGGGGGAGGCAGTGGCGTAGTGCTATTGTCACTGGACTAGTAATCCAGAGATTATATTACAGGATCAATGTAGCTCAATTGGCTGGACAGCTGGTTTGTGATGCAGAGCTAGGCCAACATCACGGGTTCAATTCCTGTACCAGCTGATGTTATTCTCAATCTTGCCCCTCGCCTGAGGTGTGGTGACCCTCAGTTAAGTCACCACCAGTCACCTCTCCCCTTCAAAGGGGAAAGCAGCCTATGGTCATCTGGGACTGTGGTGATTTTAATTCTTCCAGAGGTCCAGGGGAATGCTCTGGTGATCCGGGTTTGAATCCGAACATGGGGAATAAATTAAATAAAATACCTGGAACTAAAAGTCTAATGATGACCATGAAACCATAGTCGATTGTGGTAAAAACCCATCTGGTTGATTAAATGTCCTTCAGGGAAGGAAATCTGTCACCTACCTACATGTGACTCCAGATCCACAGCAGTGTGGTTGGTTCTCCAATGTCCTCAGGGATGGGTAATAAATGCTGGCCCAGCCAGCAATGTCCAATCAGCAGGTCTGGAAAGGAGGAGCAGTGTTTTGGGGAAGATGTTGATTGAAGCCTTGGATGATCGTTCCACTGCTAATGGAACTCTGAAGTTAACAGCAGCAGCTATTGGCCTGGACCAGAGCAACCAACTCCGTGCAGGGGTGAATGCAGATGATTCAGGGCAGTTCTGGGTGGTACTGTTGCCCAGTAAAGCACAGGGAATTCTGGCCTGACATTTCACATCTGCAAATTTGTAAGGGGAGTGAACTTGTTTGAACTGTCCTTATTCGTCCAGCCCCCTCCCCCCCGAGCGAACTGGTGATTGTCACAGATCGGTGACCACACTGACGCCCACTCCAGTCTCATGTGCTGCCTCCATTGCCCCCACACCCTCAGGGCTGCCACCACCACTGGGCTTGTGGAGTACCGAGCCGGCGAGAATGACAGAGGTGCCGTTAACAAAGCCTTCAAACCCGCGCCCTTACAGGATGCCGCCTCTACCCGCTCCCACACCGACCCCTCCCCCCACTACCTAACCATCGGAATATTAGCCATCCAGTAGTAATTAATAAAAATAGTCGTGGGGAGAGTCTCGTCCCTCGGCACAGGCTAAACATTCTGATCAAACCCAGTTTGTCCTCACATTCGCGACCCGTGCCTGATATAGCAATCAGACCCAATCCACGAATCCCTGCTTGAACCCAAATCTTCCCAGGGCATCCCACAGTTACCTCCACTCCACCCGATCAAAGGCCTTCTCTGCATCATGGACACCACCACCGCGACCTCGCTTCCCTCCGCAGACATCATTATCACATTTGGGAGCTGTCTTATATTCAACGTCAGGTGTTGTCCCTTCACAAATCCCGTCTGGTCCTCCCCTATTACCCCCGGAACACAATCCTCTACGCGTGTGGCCAGGATATTTGCCTGCAATTTCACATCCACATTTAGCAGGGAGATCGGCCTTTCCCGCTTCAGAATAAGGGAAATCGATGCCTGCGATAACGTTGGGGAGAGCACTCACAACTCCTTCGACTCATTAAAAACCTTTACCAGGAGCCGCCCCAACAGCCCGGAAAACCTTTTTGTGGAATTCGACCGGGTATCCGTCTGGTCCTGGGGCTATACCCGATTGCATTGCCCCCAATCCATCTACAACCTCCCCAAGACCGATTGGGGCTCCCAAATCCTCAGCCAACTCCTCATCTATCCTCGGGAACTCCAGCGCCCCCCCCCAAAAATTGCTTCATACCCTCCTCCCCGGCTGGGGGGTTTCCGATTTATACAATTTACCATAAAACTCTCGAAACACGTCGTTCATCCCCGCTGGATCCAGAACCGCCCCCCCCCCCCCCCCCCCCCCCCCGCATCCTTTACTTTCCCAATCTCTCTCACTGCCTTCTGTTTCCTCAGCTGGTGTGCCAGCATCCTGCTGGCTTTTTCCCCGTATTCATACACCACCCCCTTTACCCTCCTCAGCTGTCCCTCTGCCTTGCCTGTGGACTGGAGCCCAAATTCTAGCTGCAGTATCTGACGCTCTTTCAGAAGCCCGTCATCCGGAGACTCCGCATACCTCCTGTCCACCTGTAAAATGTCGCCTACCAGTCTGTCCAACTGTTCTGCTAATGACTAGGTCAGGGCTAATGTGACTCTTCCTTTGCTTCTGTAGCCTGTTTGAAGATTCAGAGCACTTGTTGTAGCCTGCACCAATTAGTAAGGGCAGACTGGTTCCCTGATGGACTTGCACACTGCTTCGCTCAGCTATTGAATAGTTAGAACACTTAACGTGATGTACCTAATATGGACAAAGGAACTTTGTACGGCAATTATTGGTATTTCGCACCAAGAGAATCTTGTAACATCAAAGAAGGCCATTTGGCCCATTGTGCTTCTGCTGGCCTTTTGAAGACGCTATACAATTAGTCCCATAACCCTGCAAATGTTTTACCTTTCAACTCCTTATCCAATTCCCTTTTGAAAGTTATTGAATCTGCAGCGTGTTCCAGATCATCGGGGATCGCTGTGGCAATATTTTCCCCGTATCTCCCCTTTGATTCATTTTCTCGTTTTAACCATGTCCTCTGGTTATCATTCCTCTTCACTGGAAACAGTTTTTCCTGCCTCCCAAAACCCTTTGTGACTATGAACAGATCTATGAAATGTCCCCCAAAGCTCTGCTCCAATGAGTCCAGTCTCTGCACAATAATCAATGTTGGCAGTGAATACTTGATGCAGGTCTTTTAATTATCATTAAAGTGCCCCCAAGTGTTTCTATAGCATTATAATGTAGTGAGCTGCTATTGGTCATGTTGCGCAACTTCTCCTCATCTATCTTTAGACCTCATTCTGCTGGGGGGGGTCTGATTAATAGCTCTATTTTCCACTCTGTCAGTTAATGTTAAGTCAGGTAGGTAGGTGCCTTAGTGATGTAAATCTATTTTACGGTAGAGGTGGATCCCGAATCTCCAAATCAGCTCTGAGTAAGTCCAGCAATGATTCAAAGGGATGATACTTGGGACAAAGGAACTAAGTTCTCAAGGCGAGTCTGGGTCCCTTGAAGAGGGGGATGAATTGATTAAGGTCTGCAAAGTAATGAAGATGATTGACAGAAAGGGGGTGATTCTTCTTTTGAACAGGGTGAGGACTTAGTTTAAGGAAGGGACAATACCATTTGGGAATATCTTTTGAAATTAGATGGTGGAGTTAGATGAAGGGGGTGTGAGTTCAAACTGGGGGATGGTAAAGATGGGAAGTTCTGCTTTGCACAGATCGATATGAGGAACGGATGTGGAGACAAACAATTGGATTGTTAAATCTTTCCCATTATGGGGCATCATTGCCACGGGGTGGGATATACCCACCCTTATTCCAGGGATTCCCATTATCCTAGGTTTTCCCACTCCTATTATACTGGGATAATAAATTAATCCCTGAGTGTAAATCCCTGGGATAAGAGTGGGAGCTCTTGGATGAGAGTGTGAATTCCTGGGATAAGAGTGGGAATCCCTGGGATAGTCACTGGGAATTCCTGGGATAAGAGTGCTAATCCCTGGGATAGTGAATGGGAATCCCTGGGATAGAGAATGGGAATCCCTGGGATGATGAGTGGGAATTCTGGGATGATGAGTGGGAATTCCTGGGATAGTGAATGGGCATTCCGGGATAATGAGTGGGAATTCCAGGATATTGAGTGGGAATTCTGGGATAGTGAGTGGGAATTCTTGGATAATGAATGGGAATTCCGGCATAGTGAGTGGGAATTCCGGGACAATGATCGGGAATTCCGGGTAACGAGCAGGACATCTGGGTTAATGAGCGGGAATTCTGGGGTAGTGTGTGGGAATTCTGGGTAGTGAGTGGGAATTCTGGGATAAGTAGTGGGCCGAATCTCGAATAATGATGAGTCAGAATACAGGAGGGATATTGAGAACCTAGTGGAGTGGTGCAGTGACAACAATCTCTCCCTCAATGCCAGCAAAACTAAAGAGCTGGTCATTGACTTCAGGAAGCAAAGTACTGTACACACCCCTGTCAGCATCAACGGGGCTGAGGTGGAGATGGTTAGCAGTTTCAAATTCCTAGGGGTGCACATCTCCAAAAATCTGTCCTGGTCCACCTACGTCGACGCTACCACCAAGAAAACACAACAGCGCCTATACTTCCTCAGGAAACTAAGGAAATTTGGAATGTCCACATTAACCCTTACCAACTTTTACAGATGCACTATAGAAAGCATCCTATCTGGCTGCATCACAGCCTGGTATGGCAACTGCTCGGCCCGGGACCGCAAGGAACTTCAGAGAGTCGTGAACACCGCCCAGTCCATCACACAAACCTGCCTCCCATCCATTGACTCCATCTACACCTCCTGCTGCCTGGGGAAAGCGGGCAGCATAATCAAAGACCCCTCCCACCCGGCTTACTCACTCATCCAACTTCTTCCATCGGGCAGGAGATACAGAAGTCTGAGAACACGCACAAACAGACTCAGAAACAGCTTCTTCCCCATTGTTACCAGACTCCTAAATGACTACCTTCTGGACTGCCCCCATTAACAGTACAACCTGTATGCTTCACCCGATGCTGGTGTTGTGTAGTTACATTGTATATCTTGTGTTGCCCTATTATGTATTTTCTTTATTCACTTTTGTTCCCATGTACTTAATGATCTGTTGAGCTGCTCGCAGAAAAATATTTTTCACTGTACCTCGGTACACGTGACAATAAACAAATCCAATCCAATCCATAATGAGCGGGAATTCCGGGATAGTGAGCAGGAATTCCAGGGATAATGAGCGGTAATTCCAGTATAGTGAGTGGGAATTTCAGGATAGTGGGTGGGAATTCTGGAAAGTGAGTGGGAATTCCAGGATAGTGAGTGGGAATTCCGTCATAATGATCGGAAATTTCAGCATAATGAGAGGGAATTCCGGGACAGTGAGAGGAAATTCTGGGTTAACGAGTGGGAATTCTGGAATAGTGAGTAGGAATTCCAGGAAAATGAGTGGGAATTCCATGATAGTGAATGAGAATCCCTGGGATAGAGAGAGGGATTTTGGGATAGTGAATGTGAATTCTGGGATAGTGAGTGGGAATACCGGGTTTTGAGTGGGAATTCTGGGATAATGAGTGGGAATTCCAGGTTAATGACTGGCAATTCTGGGGTAGTGAGTGGGAATTCCAGGGTAGTGAGTGGGAATTCTGGGATAGTGAGCGGGAATTCCGGGGTAGTGAGTGGGAATTCTGGGATCATGAGCAGGAATTCCAGGATAATGAGCGGCAATTCCGGGATAGTGAGTGGGAACACTAGTGTTTTGTGTTTAAGCAAAGGAGATTACAATGGGATGAGAGAAGAACGAGCTAAGGTAGACTGGGAGCAAAGACTTTATGGTGAAACAGTTGAGGAACAGTGGAGAACCTTCCAAGCGATTTTTCATAGTGCTCAGCAATGGTTTATACCAACAAAAAGGAAGGACGGTAGAAAGAGGGAAAATCCACCATGGATATCTAAGGAAGTAAGGGAGAGTATCAAATTGAAGGAAAAGGCATACAAAGTGGCAAAGATTAGTGGGAGACTAGAGGACTGGGAAATCTTTAGGGGGCAACAGAAAGCTACTAAAAAAAACTATAAAGAAGAGTAAAATAGATTATGAGTAAACTTGCTCAGAATATAAAAACAGATAGTAAAAGTTTCTACAAATATATAAAACAAAAATGGGAGATGAGGAAATGGCTGAGGAACTGAACAGATTTTTTGGGTCAGTCTTCACAGTGGAAGACACAAATAACATGCCAGTGACTGATAGAAATGAGGCTATGACAGGTGAGGACCTTGGGAGAATTGTTATCACTAAGGAGGTAGTGATGGGCAAGCTAATGGGGCTAAAGGTAGACAAGTCTCCTGGCCCTGATGGAATGCATCCCAGAGTGCTAAAAGAGATGGCTAAGGAAATTGCAAATGCACTAGTGATAATTTACCAAAATTCACTAGACTCTAGGGTGGTCCCGGTGGATTGGAAATTAGCAAACGTGACACCACTGTTTAAAAAAGGAGGTAGGCAGAAAGCAGGAAATTATGGGCCAGTTGGGTTAACTTTGGTAGTAGGGAAGATGCTGGAATCTATCATTAAGGAAGAAATAGCGAGGCATCTGGATAGAAATTGTCCCATTGGACAGACGCAGCATGGGTTCATAAAGGGCAGGCCGTGCCTAACTAATTTAGTGGAATTTTTTGAGGGACATTACCAGTGCGGTAGATAACAGGGAGCCAACGGATGTGGTATATCTGGATTTCCAGAAAGCTTTTGACAAGGTGCCACACAAAAGGTTGCTGCATAAGATAAAGATGCATGGCATTAAGGGTAAAGTAATAGCATGGATAGAGGATTGGTTAATTAATAGAAAGCAAAGAGTGGGGATTAATGGGTGTTTCTCTGGTTGGCAATCAGTAGCTAGTGGTGTCCCTCAGGGTATAGTGTTGGGCCCACAATTGTTCACAATTTACATAGATTATTTGGAGTTGGGGATCAAGTGCAATGTGTCCAAGTTTGCAGACGACACTAAGATGAGTGGTAAAGCAAAAAGTGCAGAGGATACCAGAAGTCTGCAGAGGGATTTGGATAGGTTAAGTGAATGGGCTAGGGTCTAGCAGATGGAATACAATGTTGACAAATGTGAGGTTATCCATTTTGGTAGGAATAACAGCAAAAGGGATTATTATTTAAATGATAAAATATATATATATTTTTTTAAGTTATGTTAAATTCTTTAATTTCTGAGACTGTTATATCCATACATCTAATATCTTAAACACTTTTTTCAACAAAATAGGCTTTTAATGGAAACGATGGTTGTTTAAGAGTTGTGGTGATACCCGCTGCTTTAAAATGTGGCGTTGTACAAACATGAATGTCAAAAAAGTCCTGGATACACCAAATAGTTATACATGTAGCTTGCATCCACATTACAGCAAACGCAGGTTTGTGGTCCAAAATACATCAGCCGTGTTCAGCATTTACTAGAGACAGCACAAAGGAAAGATTGGCTCCGAAAGCAAGATAAATCCCATTGGCAGATGAAGACCAGAAAACAATATTGCACTGATCGTTCCAACCTTTGTGTTTTGACTCTAATAAATAGTCCTGAGCTTTAATACTATTGCGAAGGGACAATAATTTAAAGGCGAAACCTGCAGCAAGTGTCTGTGTGATGTGCATATTCACAGCTTTAGCTAAATGTGCCACATTGGTCTCAACAGTACTAATTTCAATAGATAATTCCTGACGACAAAGATTCTACTGTGTATACAGTGGTTACACGCAAGATTATTTGTGTTATCATACAACTTTGTCCAACAAAAACAATTAGTATTGGCTTACATTTACAGTATTAAGATTAATTGCTTTTTAAATGGGATTTATTTTCCCAGTACTTTGAGATCTACAAGATGCGCCTAGAAAAAAAATACTACAGTGGAGAATGAAGTAAGCTTGAATAGTGGGAGGTACAATTCCAGATTAATTGCTGTAACTTTGTCCTTCTGGGGGCTGAGCGAGTTTTCCGTTTTCTTTACACATCATTTAACGCCGAAGTTCCGTCAGAACAGCTTTGATACTATATGAATTCTGCCATTTAGCTAGGACTGATATGCTTTTTGGATCCACCGTTTCATTGGAACTAATTACTCCATTCATATTTATTTTTGTTACAAATCTAACATGTGGTGCTGCCTCTGGATATCTAGGACCACAGTCTATTTTAAGGCTGTACATGCGGTGTTCATAAATTGTTCTTGCGGGTCCAATAATCATCCCTATCCACCTTGGAAGTGTCATATCTTCATCATCTTCATGTCCCCAACTTACTGTCCCATCACTTGCCCCCTTCTGGCCATCTTCTAGCTCTTCCAAAAGACGGAAATTGCGTGGAACTGTTACAGTCTTACTCCCGGTGGTCGCCATCTTGTGTCGCTCTAAATGATAAAATATTAATAAATGCCGCTGTACTGGGTATGCTAGTGCTTGAGTCGCAAAAGTTGGTTTACAGGTGCAACAGGTGATTAAGAAGGCAAATGGAAATTTGTCCTTCATTGCTAGAGGGATGGAGTTTAAGACTAGGGAGGTTATGCTGTAATTGTATAAGGTGTTAGTGAGGCCACACCTGGAGTATTGTGTTCAGTTTTGGTCTCCTTACCCGAGAAAGGATGTACTGGCGCTGGAGGGTGTGCAGAGGAGATTCACTAGGTTAATCCCAGAGTTGAAGGGGTTGGATTACAAGGAGAGGTTGAGTAGACTGGGACTGTACTCGTTGGAATTTAGAAGGATGCGGGGGGGGGGGGGGGGGCGGAATCTTATAGAAACATATAAAATTATGAAGGGAATAGATAGGATAGATGCGGACAGGTTGTTTCCACTGGCGGGTGAAAGCAGAACAAGGGGGCATAGCCTCAAAATAAGGGGAAGTAGATTTAGAACTGAGTTTAGGAGGAACTTCTTCACCCAAAGGGTTGTGAATCTATGCAATTCCTTGTCCAGTGAAGCAGTTGAGGCTCCTTCATTAAATGTTTTTACGGTAAAGACAGATAGTATTTTGAAGAATAAAGGGATTAAGGGTTATGGTGTTCGGGCCGGAAAGTGGAGCTGAGTCCACAAAAGATCAGCCATGATCTCATTGAATAGCAAACAGGCTCGAGCGGCCAGATGGCCTACTCCTGCTCCTACTTCTTACGTTCGTATGGAATTCCGGGATAATGAGTATGAATTCCGGGATAGTGGGTGGGAAATCTGTGATAATGAGTGGGAATTCTGGGGAAATAAGCGTGAATTCCAGGATAGTGAGTGGGAATTGAGAGATAGTGATTGGGAATTCCGGGATAATGAGTCGGAATTCTGGGATAATTAGTATGAATTCCGAGATAGTGAGAAGGAATTCCGGGCTAATGAGCGTGAATTCCAGGATAGTGAGTGGGAATTCCGGGAAGATGAGTGGGAATTCCGGGATAGTGAGTGGGAATTCCGAGATAGTGAGTAGGAATTCCAGGTTAGTGAATGGGAATTCCGGCATAGTGAGTGGGAATTCCGAGATGTGAGAAGGAATTCCAGGTTAGTGAGTGGGAATTCCAGGGTAATGAGCGGGAATTCCACGATTGTGAGTGGGAATTCCAGGAAAACCATAGGGAATTCCGGGAAAGTGAGTGGGAATTCCGGAATAGTGAGTGGGAATCCCTGGGATAGAGAGTGGGAATTCCGGGACAGAGAATGGGAATTCTGGGATAATGACTGGGACTTCTGGGGTACTGAGTGGGAATTCCTGGATAATGAGTGGGAATTCCAGGATAGCGAGTGGGAATTCCGGGATAATGAGCGGGAATTCCAGGATAGTGAATGGGAATTTTGAGATATTGAGTGGGACATCCGTGCTACTGAGTGGGAATTCCAGGATAATTAGTATGAATTCCAGGGTTGTGGGAAGAATTCCGGGCTTATGAGTGTTATTTCCAGGATAGTTTTTGGGAATTCCGGGGTAATGAGCGGGAATTCCACGTTTGTGACTGGGAATTCCGGGAAAATCATAGGGAATTCCGGGAAAGTTAGTGGGAAATCCGGAATACTGAGTGGGCCTCCCTGGGATAGAGAATGGGAATTCCGGGACAAAGAATGGGAATTCTGGGATAACGACTGGGACTTATGGGGTACTGAGTGGGAATTCCTGGATAATGAGTGGGAATTCCAGGATAGTGAGCGGGAATTACAGGATAGTCAGCGGGAATTCCGGGATAGTGAGTGGGAATTATATAATGAGCAGGAATCCAAGGATAATTAGTGGGAATTCCGGGATGGTGGGTAAGAAATCCGGGATAATGAGCGGGAATTCCAGGATAGTGAATGGGAATTCTGAGATATTGAGTGGGACATCAGTGCTAATGAGTGGGAATTCTGGGATAATGAGCAGGAATTCCGGGATAATGAGTGGAAAGTCCGGGAAAAAGAGTGGGAATTCCAGGATAATGAGCAGGAATTCCGGGATAATGAGCAGAAATTCCGGGATAATGAGTGGAAAGTCCGGGAAAAAGAGTGGGAATTCTGGGATAATGGAGTTGGACAGGTTCCTGGTCTTCCTAATTTTCCCGTTGCGCAAACCTGATGAATGGGGGCGTGGCTCTAGTATGACGTCCGTGCACATTAGTGGGTGGGGCTCCCGGGGGGGGCGGGGCTCCCGGCCCGGGGGGGGGCTCCCGGCCCGGGGGGGGGGCGGGGCTCCCGGCCCGGGGGGGGGGGGGGGGCTCCCGGCCCGGGGGGGGGGGGGGGGGCTCCCGGCCCGGGGGGGGGGGGGGGGCTCCCGGCCCGGGGGGGGGCTCCCGGCCCGGGGGGGGGGGGGGGGGGGGCTCCCGGCCCGGGGGGGGGGGGGGCTCCCGGCCCGGGGGGGGGGCTCCCGGACCGGGGGGGGGGCTGCCGGCCCGGGGGGGGGGGGCTGCTCCCGGCCCGGGGGGGGGGGCGGGGCTCCCGGCCCGGGGGGGGGGGGCGGGGCGGGGCGGGGCGGGGGGGGGGCGGGGCGGGGCGGGGGGGGGGGCGGGGCGGGGGGGGGGGCGGGGCGGGGGGGGGGCGGGGCGGGGGGGGGGCGGGGCGGGGGGGGGGGGCGGGGCGGGGGGGGGGGGGGCGGGGCGGGGGGGGGGCGGGGGGGGGGGCGGGGCGGGGGGGGGGGCGGGGCGGGGCTCCCGGCCGGGGGGGGGGGGCGGGGCTCCCGGCCCGGGGGGGGGGCGGGGGGGGGGCGGGGCGGGGGGGGGGGCGGGGCGGGGGGGGGGGGGGGGGCGGGGGGGGGGGGGGGCGGGGGGGGCGGGGCGGGGCTCCCGGCCGGGGGGGGGGGCGGGGCTCCCGGCCCGGGGGGGGGGCGGGGGGGGGCGGGGCGGGGGGGGGGGCGGGGCGGGGGGGGGCGGGGCGGGGGGGGGGGGGGCGGGGCGGGGGGGGGGGGGGCGGGGCGGGGCTCCCGCCCGGGGGGGGGGGCGGGGCTCCCGGCCCGGGGGGGGGGGCGGGGGCTCCCGGCCAGGGGGGGGCTCCCGGGGTGCATTGCGGGGGGGGGAGTTTTGAATGGGGAGGGATGTGAGGGAGGGAGGTGTGAGGATGGAGTTTTACTCACTCTGGTCCCTCACTGAGTCGCCCCACAGGTTCCTCAGGTAAATGGAACCGGTTTGGGGGGGTCCTGCCCTTGCTGTGCAGTGGGGGGGGGGGGGTCTGCCCTGCCCTTGCTGTGCAGGGGGGGGGGGGGGTCTGCCCTTGCCCTTGCTGTGCAGTGGGGGGGGGGGGGGGGGGTCTGCCCTTGCTGTGCAGTGGGGGGGGGGGGGGGTCTGCCCTTGCTGTGCAGTGGGGGGGGGGGGGGGGTCTGCCCTTGCTGTGCAGTGGGGGGGGGTCTGCCCTTGCTGTGCAGTGGGGGGGGGGGGGGGTCTGCCCTTGCTGTGCAGTGGGGGGGGGGGGGGGGGTCTGCCCTTGCTGTGCAGGTGGGGGGGGGGGGGGGGGTCTGCCTTGCTGTGCAGGGGGGGGGGGTGGTCCTGCCCTTGCTGTGCAGTGGGGGGGGGGGGGGTCCTGCCCTTGCTGTGCAGTGGGGGGGGGGGTGGTCCTGCCCTTGCTGTGCAGTGGGGGGGGGGGGTCCTGCCCTTGCTGTGCTGTGGGGGGGGGGGTGTCCTGCCCTTGCTGTGCAGTGGGGGGGGGGGTCCTGCCCTTGCTGTGCAGTGGGGGGGGGGGTGGTCCTGCCCTTGCTGTGCAGTGGGGGGGGGGGGGTGTCCTGCCCTTGCTGTGCAGTGGGGGGGGGGGGTGGTCCTGCCCTTGCTGTGGCAGTGGGGGGGGGGGGTGGTCCTGCCCTTGCTGTGCAGTGGGGGGGGGGGGGGTCCTGCCCTTGCTGTGCAGTGGGGGGGGGGGGGGTCCTGCCCTTGCTGTGCAGGGGGGGGGGGGGGGTGTCCTGCCCTTGCTGTGCAGTGGGGGGGGGGGGTTCCTGCCCTTGCTGTGCAGTGGGGTGGGGGGGTCCTGCCCTTGCTGTGCAGTGGGGGGGGGGGGTCTGCCCTTGCTGTGCAGTGGGGGGGGGGGGGTGGTGGTCTGCCCTTGCTGTGCAGTGGGGGGGGTGGTGGTCTGCCCTTGCTGTGCAGTGGGGGGGGGGGGGGTGGTTGCCCTTGCTGTGCAGTGGGGGGGGGGGGGGGGGGGGGTCTGCCCTTGCTGTGCAGTGGGGGGGGGGGTGTGGTCGCCCTTGCTGTGCAGTGGGGGGGGGGGGGGGTCTGCCCTTGCTGTGCAGTGGGGGGGGGGGGGTCTGCCCTTGCTGTGCAGGGAGGGGGGGGCTGCCCTTGCTGTGCAGGGAGGGGGGGGGCTGCCCTTGCTGTGCAGGGGGGGGGGGGGGGGGGGTCTGCCCTGCTGGCAGTGGGGGGGGGGGTCTGCCCTTGCTGTGCAGTGGGGGGGTGGTCTGCCCTTGCTGTGCAGTGGGGGGGGGGGGTCTGCCCTTGCTGTGCAGTGGGGGGGGGGGGTGGTGGTCTGCCCTTGCTGTGCGGGGGGGGGTGGTGGTCTGCCCTTGCTGTGCAGTGGGGGGGGGGGGGGTGGTCCTGCCCTTGCTGTGCAGTGGGGGGGGGGGGTGGTCTGCCCTTGCTGTGCAGTGGGGGGGGGGGGTGGTCCTGCCCTTGCTGTGCAGTGGGGGGGGGGGGGGGGTCCTGCCCTTGCTGTGCAGTGGGGGGGGGGGGGGGTCCTGCCCTTGCTGTGCAGTGGGGGGGGGGGGGTGGTCTGCCCTTGCTGTGCAGTGGGGGGGGGGGGTGGTCCTGCCCTTGCTGTGCAGTGGGGGGGGGGGTGGTCCTGCCCTTGCTGTGCAGTGGGGGGGGGGGGTGGTCCTGCCCTTGCTGTGCAGTGGGGGGGGGGGGGTGGTCCTGCCCTTGCTGTGCAGTGGGGGGGGGGGTGGTCTGCCCTTGCTGTGCAGTGGGGGGGGGGGGGTGGTCCTGCCCTTGCTGTGCAGTGGGGGGGGGGTGGTCTGCCCTTGCTGTGCAGTGGGGGGGGGGGTGGTCCTGCCCTTGCTGTGCAGTGGGGGGGGGGGTGGTCTGCCCTTGCTGTGCAGTGGGGGGGGGTGGTCTGCCCTTGCTGTGCAGTGGGGGGGGTGGTCTGCCCTGCTGTGCAGTGGGGGGGGGTGGTCTGCCCTTGCTGTGCAGTGGGGGGGGGGGGGTGGTCTGCCCCTTGCTGTGCAGTGGGGGGGGGGGGTGGTCTGCCCTTGCTGTGCGGTGGGGGGGGGGGGTGGTCTGCCCTTGCTGTGCAGTGGGGGGGGTCTGCCCTTGCTGTGCAGTGGGGGGGGGTCTGCCCTTGCTGTGCAGTGGGGGGGTGGTCTTGCCCTTGCTGTGCAGTGGGGGGGGGTGGTCTGCCCTGCTGTGCAGTGGGGGGGGGGTTGGTCTGCCCTTGCTGTGCCAGTGGGGGGGGGGTGGTCTGCCCTTGCTGTGCAGTGGCGGGGGGGGGGGTGTGGTCTGCCCTTGCTGTGCAGTGGAGGGAGGGTGGTCTGCCCTTGCTGTGCAGGTGGGGGGGGGGGGTGGTCTGCCCTTGCTGTGCAGTGGGGGGGGGGGGGTGGTCTGCCCTTGCTGTGCAGTGGGGGGGGGGGGTGGTCTGCCCTTGCTGTGCAGTGGCGGGGGGGGGGGGTGGTCTGCCCTTGCTGTGCAGTGGGGGGGGGGGGGGGTCTGCCCTTGCTGTGCAGTGGGGGGGGGGGTGGTCTGCCCTTGCTGTGCAGTGGGGGGGGGGTGGTCTGCCCTTGCTGTGCAGTGGGGGGGGGTGGTCTGCCCTTGCTGTGCAGTGGGGGGGGGTGGTCTGCCCTTGCTGTGCAGTGGGGGGGGGGGGGGTGGTCTGCCCTTGCTGTGCAGTGGGGGGGGGGGTGGTCTGCCCTTGCTGTGCAGTGGGGGGGGGGTGGTCTGCCCTTGCTGTGCAGTGGGGGGGGGGGTGGTCTGCCCTTGCTGTGCAGTGGGGGGGGGGGGTGTCCTGCCCTTGCTGTGCAGTGGTGGGGGGGGGGGGGTGTCCTGCCCTTGCTGTGCAGTGGGGGGGGGGGTGTCCTGCCCTTGCTGTGCAGTGGGGGGGGGGGGTGTCCTGCCCTTGCTGTGCAGGGGGGGGGGGGGGGGGTGTCCTGCCCTTGCTGTGCAGTGGGGGGGGGGGGTGTCCTGCCCTTGCTGTGCAGTGGGGGGGGGGGGGTGTCCTGCCCTTGCTGTGCAGTGGGGGGGGGGGTGTCCTGCCCTTGCTGTGCAGTGGGGGGGGGGTGTCCTGCCCTTGCTGTGCAGGGGGGGGGGGGTGTCCTGCCCTTGCTGTGCAGGGGGGGGGGGTGTCCTGCCCTTGCTGTGCAGTGGGGGGGGGGGGGTGTCCTGCCCTTGCTGTGCAGTGGGGGGGTGTCCTGCCCTTGCTGTGCAGTGGGGGGGGGGGGTCCTGCCCTTGCTGTGCAGTGGGTGGGGGGGGGGGGTGTTCTGCCCTTGCTGTGCAGTGGGGGGGGGGGTCTGCCCTTGCTGTGCAGTGGTTGGTGTAGCAGTTACACATGGAGGGTGGACACCATTCATTACCCAGGGAAGGTCCTGTTTCTGTTCTCCTTATCCTCCCAACAAAAGTCCCTTACCTGAGTCCTACAAGGATGTTCCTGCCTTAGAGAGTTGGCAGGTCCTTCCACACCCCTCCTCCTTATTGATTCCAATGCCACTGAAACCCCTAACCTGCTGCCACTTGGCAATTATTCCCTGTGTTTCACTCATTTATACCTCATGCTCCAGGTCCCCGAGTAGGTGATGTCTTTATCTTGAACCAGTGCAGTCTGCAGGATGTCTGTCCAGTTCTATTCCTTATCTGGTGCTTTCCGGACACTCCAAAGGGAAAAGTAAGACCTAATCGGTGGTGGACTGAAGCTGCCTCTAGAGCAGATTTCCTCCGCTAAAGGATATTTGTGAACCCTATGGTTTTTTCTGGTAATCTAAGATCTTCTTGGTTCTATTTACCTAGATTTTTAATTCAAATTCTCATACAGTAATTTTTCTCCTACCTCCTTGGAGGTTTCCCAATAAAACAGGATGAGTGAAGGGTGTACAAGCTTTCATTGGAGGCAGTTTTAGACCAGCTCAGAGTTTTGACTGGTTTCCGTGCTGCCTCTTGTCTTACAGAAAGCACAACGGATCCTTCTACTGTTGCCAGTTGGCACTACCGCTACCAGAGCACCTGGTTATTTTTGGTTTGGGGAACTGGAACATGCCCACGGAGGAGACCTTTTTCTCAGTTGAGGTGTTGGTGAGCGCTGAAATCAAACCTCAGAGAATCGGACTACTTTCCCCAGCAGTGAGGTGAGGCCGGTTTGGCAGGTGTTATCTTCAGGTGTTTGAGGGATGTGTTCATATTGATGGATTGGATTTGTCTGACCCTGTGACTGGAAATGACATTATGAGGTAATTACAGCAAAAGAAACGGATCATTTGGCCTAGCTCCTCCAAATGACCCTCTTCCCACCTGTACTTCATCCCACCCGATCAGATGAACTTCTATTAATTTTTCCCTTAAATAACTATTATTAGGGCAGCACGGTGGCCTTGTGGTTAGCACAACCGCCTCACGGCGCTGAGGTCCCAGGTTCGATCCCAGCTCTGGGTCGCTGTCTGTGTGGAGTTTGCACATTCTCCCCGTGTCTGCGTGGGTTTAGTCCCCACAACCCAAAAAAATGTGCAGGGTAGGTGGATTGGCCACGCTAAATTGCCCCTTAATTGGAAAAAATAATTGGGTAATCTAAATTTATAAAAAAAAAAAATTAAAAAAAAAAACTATTATTGGCCTCAACCACTCCATGTGGAAGTGTGTTCCACATTGTTGGTTTTTTCCCCCCCTCCGGAACGTTCTATTAGATTTATTAGCGACTATCTTCTATTTATAGCCTCAAGTTCTGGTCTCTCCCACAAGTGGAAACATCTCTATTTTTAAAATTTGGTGAATTTTGAACTGGTGTAATATAGTTTGTCTAACGGAATGACCACTGGGGCTTTGGGTATAGGACAATTCCTAAAATCCCTGAAGAGGCAGATGGTGACACTGCTTAACACCCATTGCCACGTTGTTTCTCGATCAGCTTCTGGACTCAATCTGATGGCCCAGTGCAGGCTGAGCTTCCATTACTGGTTCTTGGTGAGTTCCAGTCAATATTTTGTTTTTGTCTAATTGTGAGATTGCCAATAGCAGTCTTGCGTTAATACAGATCGTGTTTTCTTGCTTGAGTTTGGGCATGGTGTTCTGTCAGGCCCAAACCCTGAATTGTCAAGTTCACTGATCTGGTTGAAATGGTATCGTAACGTGAGAAGAGAAGGAATGGTGTAGAAATGGCTAAAGATAAGTGACAGATTCTGCAATTAACATCAACTCATCATGGAGCATAAATGCAAAGTCAACCAACCAGATGCTGAGGGCCAACAGTTGTCACACTGGAACTGGCCGTCTTCAGCACTGTGACCAATGATCATCACTGGGAGGTGAGGGGAACATTGTTGAGGGTTGGGCCCGTGTGAAGGGACTAACCAAAGAAAGAATGGTGAAGAAACTGGGACATGAAAAGGATGTGATTGAGAGGGACCTGTAATAGCGGCTGGTAAATAGTTGGTAACTGGAGCAACACTTCAATATACTAAAACATTGTTGGGTGAGGAGAGACACAAGGAAGAAATTTAGAGGGAGAAATTTACAGTTGGGAAGATTTGGACAGGGTTCGTTAGGAGACCAAAATCTCCAACCCTATTCGATGATGTGACGAGTCTAGACTTCCTGTGCTCTGAATGAGTGAGCTAAGATGTGCTTGCTGATTGCCAGGCACCAACAACCTGGATTTGTATAGTGCCTGAGCATGAAGCCTCCTGAGTGCTTCAGCAAGTCTTTTCTGACAGTCAGTCAGATATTAGGACATGTGACTAAAGGCTTAGTCGAGGAAATAGGTTTGAAAAGAGGAAATGAGGCAGAGAGCTGTAGAGAGGGAATTCCGGAGTTTGGGGCCCAGACAATGGAAGACACGGCCCCAATGGTGGGGTGATTGGAATTCCCAAGACACAAGAATCAGGAATCAGGGGAACGCCGAGATCTTGGAGGGTTTTGGGGGGGGGGGGGGGGGGGGTGCTGGAGGACGTTACAAGGATGTGGTAGACCATGGAGGGGTTTGAAAATCAGGATGTTGGTTAAACAGAAGCAAGTGTAGGTCTGTGAGCACTGGGTGGGGAGGGAGGAAGAAACACGTGTAGGGAAGTGGCCACTTGGTGGGTTTCTAAGATGCTGTCTTATGCTCTGAGTGACTCTGTTTGTACTCCGTAGGTGTCTGGTGTGGCAGGGAGACTGGAGGAGTGAGCTGACGGCAGCTGCCAGGGAGCAGGCAGAGAGAGGGGGCCACGGGACATTGTGTTTGATCCTGAACGGGCAGGTAGGACGTGGTGAGGTTTACACAGTAACTATGAATAGAGAAAGGAATGTAGAGATACCGAAAGTCTGAATTTCAAACTGGACACGCAGAAGTCTGAGAGGACTACGTCTGAAAGGGCAAGTGAACAGATTGTCTGCCACTTTGCGTCATAGATTCGTACAGTACAGAATGAGGCCTTTTGGCCCATCAGGCTGACACTGGCTCTTTCACAGAGCTGTCCAGTTCATCTCACTCCTCCTGATCTGTCCCTACAGCCCAGTGTTTTTTTCCATCCATTCAGGAATTGTATTTATTTCCTATTGAGCTTCTTAATTTCTTAGTTGTGCCCCCTACCCCACCTCCACAAAACTGAAAATTAATTGGACATTCACACAGTTTTGCTGCTAACCCTCATCGTCCTGTATTCTGATCTCTGAGCAGTGAATCGCTGTCCCAGGCTGTACTGGGTTCCAGTGTGTTTTGCTGCCCATCCCCCATTTAAACCCAGTCCGTATGGTGTTTAACCCGGGGAGTAGCTTGTTTTATACTTCAAGCCAGCAACATTTTCTAGGGTGGTTAGTCTTCTGGGCTTAACATAAAAATGGATTCCTTCCTTGATCTCGCGCTCTTAAAGGTAGCAATGCGGCGATGGGAATGATGCTCGACTGGGTGTGTGGCAGGTGGTGGGGGAACCAACAAGAGGGAAACCTTACTTGATCTCTGTCTCACCAACATGCCTGTCGTAGATGCATCTGTCCACGACAATATAGGTAGAAGTGACCACTGCACAGTCCTTGTGGAGACAGACTCTTGTCTTCACTGAGGAAGCCCTCCATAGTGTGGTGTGGCACTACCACTGTGCTACATGCCATACAGTCAGAGCAGATCTAGTCAACGGGAATCAGAAGGAAACTGCTCTGGCTGCAGTCATAACTAGCACAAAGGAAGATGGATGCGATATTTGAAGGTCAATCAACTCATTGCTGCAGGGGTCAAAGTCTTGCCACGGTAGCACAGTGGTTAGCACTGTTGCTTCATAGAGCCAGGGTCCCGGGTTCGATTCCTGGCTTGGGTCACTGTCTGTGCGGAGTCTGCACGTTCTCCCCGTGTCTGCGTGGGTTTCCTCCGGGTGCCCCGGTTTCCTCCCACAAGTCCCGAAAGACGTGCTTGTTAGGTGAATTGGACATTCTGATGTCTCCCTCCGTGTACCCGAACAGGCGCCGGAGTGTGGCGACTAGGGGCTTTTCACAGTAACTTCACTGCAGTGTTCATGTAAGTCTACTTGTGACACAAAGATTATTATGTAGTCTAAATATTACTCCGAAAATAATTTGAGAGAAATATAAAAACGGGGGAAAAACCGCTGGAAAGGATTAAATTTATTTCTTTGGTTATTATTGTTCCTGTCAGTTTGCAAACCGGCCCAATTTTAGATAGTTTAAAAAAAACAATTGGTGAAATCACACAAACAAATTACAGAACGATCTGAGTGTGAAAGTGATGCCTGTTTCCCACCGCACCAGATATTTTATTGAATTTAAATTTCACCGTCTGCCCTGCTGGGAATCTAACCGGCTCCCCAGACCATTACTCTGGGTCTGTGGATTACTAAACCAGTAATAATACCCCGACGCCACTGCCTGCCCCCACTCCACATCCCAACTCGGGTGTCAGTGTTGTAGCTGTGCTACAAGAGCTGGTGAGGGGTGGGTCAAGATGCAGACAGTTAATAAGAACAGAGTGAAGGAGGTTTTGTTCCCTCACCACCTGCTGCAGTCCCAGTCTAGCAGCTATTGTCCCTTAGGCCCCGGCCAGCTCGGTCTGTGGTGGTACCGAGCCACTCTTGGCGATGGACATTGAAGTCCCCACCCAGAGCATATTCTGTGCCCTTGCCTCCCCCAGTGCTTCCTCCACGTGGTGTCCAACATGGAGGAGAACTGATTCATCAGCTGATGGTGGCCGGGGTAACCAGCAGGAGCTTTCCTTGCCCATGTTTAACCTGAAGCCACGAGACTTCATGGGGTCCGGAGTCGATGTTGAGGACTCCCAGGTCAGCTCCTTCCTGATCGTGTACCACTGTGCTGCCACCTCTGCTGTGTCTGTCCTGCTGGTGAGACAGGACATACCCAGTGATGGTGATGTCTAACAGCACTCTAGGTGTACCTGCAGCAGTTCAAGAAGGTAGCTGAGCACCAGCTTCTCAAGGGCAATTAGGGATGGGTGATAAATGCTGACTTAGCCAGTGATGCCCCACGTTCTGAGAGAGAATAAAGAAGGTGTATTTGTTTTCTGTTAGTGTAAGAGGGTGGATTTCTCCAGCAGTACACCAGTGATTCCTGCCAAGACGCGCCCGGCTCTGGATGATGCTCTGATCGACCTCCTGGATGACATCTCCCCACTTTTTCCCTCTTTCCTCGCAGTTGTAAGTACCTGTGTAAGATTTCCTGTGGAGGGATTGGGAATGGGATTTCCTGGAGGGAATGAGCAGTCAGAATCAATTCTCCCTCGTTCTGCCAATGTGCGAAGCTTCCATGTACAGATTCCTGATCTCCTTTAACCAGATTTGGGGAGGAATTTACCCCCTCATTTATAACACTTGAAATTTTCTACTGGAGGGGAGGTTGAGGTGGAGGTTATTAAACACTACTTCAATGTTACATTTGAGAACAGGAGGAGTGGGCTATTCAGCCCCTTGGGCCAGGTTCACCATTCAATATAATGACTGACCTGTTTCTTGGCTCAGTTTATCCACACGCGTGTGAAACCCTTGCCCAACAAAGGTCTGTTCATCTGGATGTTGAAAGCTCCTAATGAGCCGCAGTTTCTTTGGGAAGAGCGTTCTTCATAGAATTCATAGAATTTACAGTGCAGAAGGAGGCCATTCGGCCCATCGAGACTGCACCGACTCCTGGAAAGAGCACCCTACCCAAGGTCAACACCTCCACCCTATCCCCACAACCCAGTAACCCCACCCAACACTAAGGGCAATTTTGGACACTAAGGGCAATTTATCATGTTCAATCCACCTAACCTGCACATCTTTGGACTGTGGGAGGAAACCGAAGCACCCAGAGGAAACCCACGCAGACATGGGGAGAACGTGCAGACTCCGCACAGACAGTGACCCAAGCCAGAATCGAACCTGGGACCCTGGAGCTGTGAAGCAATTGTGATATCCACAATGCTACCGTGCTGCCCTCTGTTCTCTCCCCCCACCCCCTCCTAACAATAACACTAGAAACCCAATCCCCCAAGTCAAAGCTTCAGCTTAACACCTGTCCACCCCCCACTGCGCTTCCAAGAGTCAGCTGACCCATGCTGACTCGATAGCTCCCGCCTCTGGCACCAAGCAGTCTGTCTCCCTATTGTACTCTCCTCTCTCCCACAGACATGAATAAACATTTTTAAAGCATCACATTCTCCAGTAAACAAATAACAGAAAAAACAGTGAAGAAATAGTGACTTTAGAAAAATAGTCACCCAAAAAAGCAGAACTAAATTCAAAGCCCATCCCCCCCCCCCAAACAAGGTCCCTGTAAGACAGATCAACCGTTAACCATCCACACAGCCCATTATTTCACATAGAGCTACTTAAATTTATACAATCCAGCACCACAAATCGCTGCCACAGTACTTCTCCAAGGCTTCAGTGTCTTTTAATTCGCCTCCAGCTTTATTTCTTTAATAAAGGTCCAGACTTCGTTTGGCGTTTCAAAGTAGAAGTCCCGTTCCTCATGTGTGACCCACAGGCGGGCTGGGTACAGCATCCCAAATTTCACCCCCTTCTTTGCCCGATTGAACCCAGGTCGCCTCTTGGTCAAATCCGCTCCCAGGTCCTGATAAACTCCCACAGTTCTCCCACTTGCTGCTCCGTGCTTTCTTGGCCCACCGCAAAATGTGTTCCTTGTCCATGAAACGGTGAAAACGTACCACCACGGCCCTCGGCGGCTCGTTCGCTCGGGGCTTCCTCGCGAGGGCTCTGTGCGCTCTGTCCAATTCCAGAGGCCGAGGGAACGCCCCAGCCCCCATCAACTTCTCCAACATGTCCATCACACAGGCCTTCCGATCCCTCACTGCCTTCAGGGAGGCCAACAATTCTGAGATTCTGCCTCCTGGACCTATTCTCCAGGTCCTCCAGCTTCTCCTGCATTCTTTTCTGGCGGTCGTTCATCATCCCCACCTTGCTTTCCAGCGCGGTTATATACTCCTCGTGCTCAGACAACTTTTGTTCCACCTCCTGGATCGCTCTCCCGTGGGTTTCCTGATTCTGAACCACTGAAGCCTTAATCGGGTCCAGCGTATCCTTCAGCTTGGCCAAGCAATCCTCGGGAAACTCCACCAGCTGCTCCGTCGACCACTGTGCCTTCTCCCCGCGGCCCTCCGCCATGCTGTCCCGCGTTACCAGCTCTGCTCGCGTCTCCCTTATAGGGCTTTGTCTTCTCACCCGGCCACTTCTGGTCCAATTCTCCCTACACCGGAGGGGGAATTTCTCCTCACTGTCTCACTCTTCACTGCTTTATCCCATCAAATCCATTTAAAAAAACGGGGGGGATAGGTCCAAAAGTCCGTTACAGGCGGGAGCTATCAAATGTGCGACCTACTCCTCCATGGCCGCCACCGGAAGCCGCCGTTCCTGATTTTCTATCCCCTCGAATGGCCTTTCATACCTGACAGTCAGTGTAGGAGGGATTGAAATCTGAGTGATGGGTGGGTGGTGGATGGGAGCGCAGAGGGAGGGGGGGGTGGTGTTCTGTTCTGCAACTAACAATATTGTCCACAGCCTCACTGGAACAGCGCCCACAGGCAGCCAGAGAGGAGCCTGACGATTAACACTGAGGCTGCCCGTCCTCCAGCACCACCCTCCATTCAGTTAAAGGGCGAGGACAGTTCCGGCATGTGCACTGACCACCTGGATGAAGACAACCTGAGAGGTGAGGCTCAGGTACCTCATGACGTGTCTGTCAAAATGCACTTGTCCCAGTGAGAAGCTGTAAAAGTTACCTGGTGTACAGAAGATTACAGGAGGTGTTTAAGATGATGGAAGGAGTGGATCGAGGGAAACAATTCTGTTTGGTTGTGTGGGAGAGGCGGCATGTGGCGTAGTGGTTAGCATTGTGACTGTGGCGCTGAGGTCCCAGGTTCGAATCCCGGCCCTGGGTCACTGTCCGTGTGGAGTTTGCACATTCTCCCCGTGTTTACGTGGGTTTCACCCCCACAACCCAAAGATGTGCAGGGTAGGTGGATTGAAAATTCTAAATTGCCCCTTAATTGGAAAAAATGAATTGGGTACTCTAAATTTATAAAAAGAACAAAATGTCTGGTTGTGTGCGGTTGGGGGAAATCAGAACAAGGAAACAAAACATTAACGTTGGAGCCAGGCCATTCAGGGAGATGTCAGTAAACATGTCTTCATGGGCAAGTATATTAATATTAAGAGTTTGGTGGAGGGGAAAGGGACTCCTCCGATATTGTTGGGTAGTAAAGCCGTTTGAATAATCAGTGATGTGGGAAAGAGCCCTCTGTAAAGGGGTCTTTAGGGATTTCCAAACCCTTCAAATATCCTAAACTGAGACCCCCTACCGTGGAGGGGTGGCTGGTGGTTTGGTGTGTTGCTAATTTGAGTGACATTGCCGTTATATTGAAGTATGGGGATGAGATTTCCTGTTGACTGCTATTCATTTCTCTATTCTAGGGTGTGATTCGGATGTGAAGAGGCTGAGGGGTGAGTTCAATCTGGCTGCAAACCTGTGACTGACCAATACCCAGAAAGCCAGTCTTTTCAAGGGCATCCTCTGTCACATTGTGTCCAGCCTCACTCAGTGTGACTGGACAGTGAGTTGTCGAGAGTCACTCCCCTCAGGAAGAGGACATACGAAGGAGAGACTGGGAAAAACCCTCCAATAATAATTCGCATTTGGTTACAGCACAAAGGAGGTCTTACAGTCTATTGTGTCCAGGCTGTCTCTCTACAAAAGCAACTCGCTCCGTGCCACTCCCCTGCATTTCCCCCTGAGCCCTGCTTGTGTTCCTGCCTCAGAAAGACATTTAATTCCTTTTGAAAAGCCACAATTGAATCGGCTTCCTCCACAATCTCAGGCAGTGCATCCAGATCCTAACCACTCACTACGTGGAAAAGTTGTTCCTGTTTTTCTACATGGACTGCAGTCCAGCAAAATATCGATTCTTCAAATGATTTCCCTTGTTTTCAAGTGTCTCCATGACCTCGCTCGCCCTCCCTGTCTCTAATCTCCAGCCCCACATCCCTCCAAAATCTCTCGTACTCGCCTCGCATGTCCTGAATTTTCATCACACCACCAATGGTGGCTCTACCTTCAGCTGCTTTGGCCAAAGGTGCTGGAATTCATTTTCTCTCTCTTCTAAAGTGCTCTTTTATATTTGGTATCGGGTTTTAGTTGATAATGTCTTACTATATTAATGGCACTTAACGAAATACAAGTTATTTTGTAGCACAGTGAGACAGTCAGCTATATTGTTCTCGCCAATAAAGATGGACATTGTTGCTCTATTTATTTATCTCGGTGAACCACAAGCCTTTCCCTTATTTCCATCAAATGACCACACGACTCCCGGCTCTGGGTCACTGTCTGTGTGGAGTTTGCACATTCTCCCCGTGTCTGCGTGGGTTTCGCCCCCACAACCCAAAAATGTGCAGAGTAGGTGGATTGGCCACGCTAAATTGCCCCTTAATTGGAAAAAATAATTGGGTAATCTAAATTTAAAAAAAAAAAAGAAAAAAAAAAAAAATGACCACACGACCACTGTCCGTGTGGAGTTTGCACATTCTCCCCGTGTCTGCGTGGGTTTCGCCCCCACAACCCAAAAATGTGCAGAGTAGGTGGATTGGCCACGCTAAATTGCCCCTTAATAGAAAAAATAATTGGGTAATCTAAATTTATAAAAAAAAAAAAAAAATGACCACACGACCAATTAGTTAGTTCAAAAGGGTGACCGGCACTGTGCAAATGGATAAGGCCTTTATCTGGATTTGACTTGGCTGGTTCGAAGAAAGCGACTCTGTCGCTGCTGGACTCATCCGTCAGGTAGCGATTGTTGGCCTTGAACTTGGCTGGTTGTTCCTGCTACAGTTGAGCTTGCACAGGCCAGATCCAAAAGAGACAGAACACATGACTGTGCTCTCTTTTATCCCCCTGAGATTTTGCGCTCTTTGGGGCGGTCCTTAACCTTGGACCCAATAGTTCGACAGGGCTCTGATCACTGTCTTCGATTTCGGCCAATAAAGGGGCGGGTGCCTTGGTGGCTGGGCGGGTCCTTAGCGGTCATTGACCTTGGCAGTTGGGCTTTCTGTGTAAAGGGAGTGGAGTCGATCAGTCTGTGGCTGTACCGGTTTCTTGATTGGAGTTCTATTGTCCTGGGAAAATGGGCCAATAAAATGTAAACGAGCGGGGGTTTCGGTCAGGTCTGGTTACCTGTGTTTCAGATACACATGGGCTCTGTATCTGTCTGAGTCCTGGGTTGGCCATAATTCCCATGGTCCTTTGCAGGTGGCCATCTTAGATGGCTACAACATTAAATTGCGCTTCCTCATTACCACACGCCACATCCCAGAGCAGGTATGAACTTGGTGGGCTGTTCTCGTATGCACCCCAGATGGTGAAAGATTAGAGCCTTCACTGTCAACACTCTACACCTGTCCTATCCCTCAATAACTGAAATCTCTTATCTTTTCAGCCTGTCCGAGCCCACGCTGGGACCACACATTGTGTCTGAGCGACCCGGATACGGCGATTCTGATTGGTGGAAAGGGGAGTCAGAAGAGCTACTGTAAAGATGGTCTGTGGAGGCTTGAGATCGGTGAGTGAGATCGGGCGGGGACCAGCACCTGGAGTAACTGCCCAGTTCGGGGCACTGCACCGTGGGAAGGATATGTCGGCCTTGGAAGGGGTGGGGTGTAGATTCACCAGAACGACGACAAAGCAAAATACGGTGCATGCTGGAAACCTGAAATAAAAACAGGAAATGCTCGATAAACTCAGTGGGTCTGATGGTGCCTGTGCAGAGAGAGAGAAACAGAACTAAAATTCCAATATGAGCCTTTCTTCATTAGAATGATGCCGGGGTTAAACAATGTCTCTCAGATGAGGGTTGTATTCACTTCAGTTTAGAAGGTTAAGGAATGAGCTAATTGAGTTTAAGATGATTAAAGATTTTGGTCCAGTCAATTGCAAGAAATTACTTCTGTGTCTGCTTAGTGGACAAGGACGTGACAACGAAGACAGAATCTTGTAGATGGAGTTGAATTAAGATACAGATCCAGCTGCAAGAGGCCTGGCAATTAGATGTCGCTCTGATTCTCTAAACGTACCCTCACTTGGAGGAAACACCAAATATCCCTCAGCCTCTTACCAACAATTGAAATTGTCACCCTCTCTAGCTATGTGAAAATGAAAATCGCTTATTGTCACGAGTAGGCTTCAAATGAAGTTACTGTGAAAAGCCCCTAGTCGCCACATTCCGGCGCCTGTTCGGGGAGGCTGTTACGGGAATCGAACCGTACTGCTGGCCTGCTTGGTCTGCTTTCAAAGCCAGCGATTTAGCAGGGGCTGTTGTATGATGTATGTGACTGCAATGTGGAGGTGCTCGGCAAAGCAAGGGTTAACATGGTACTGGAGAATAGCGTTGCCCACAGTATGATGTATAGAGTCGCATGGTAATAGCCTGAGAGAACATTCTGGAAGGAACCTGCATGGAGGCGGCAAACCATGCGTGACAGTAACTGGCATAAGTTCAACATTAACAATAAATGGTTCATGTTTAAACATGCCTCGAAATGAGGTATAAAATAAACCCATAACACAACAGGGGCAATGGTCAACTGTCCTAATATCTCCTCTTGTAACAAGTCTGCTTTTGCTTGAATGCGGTTACGGAGCATGTTGGGAATTTATTTTACTATGTGAAAGGTGCAATATAAATGCACGTTGTTGTGACTGGTGTGCGCTCCTTTTGAGAAAGGTGCTGCAGAGCTATTAGTGGGAGGAGGAATAATTAGGGGTAACAAGATAGAGAACATGATTCTAATCTCATTGTGACAATTTGAGAAATAGTTTGGTTTGTGTACATGTTGACATCAGTAATGGTGATATCGAAATACTGGATGCTCGTTAAAAAGCCAACTGGTTCAGTAATGTCTCCGGGGAAGGAAATGTGTCATCGTTACCCACCCTGGATCTGTGTGACCCCCCAGACCCACATCTACATCATTAACTCTGTATTGCCCTCTAAGATGTCCGAACATGCCACTGGGTTTATAATGAACCCACGAGCAGTGATTCCGGCAGCTAGTTCACTAGAACTGAACTAAAACCGGGGTAGCTAGTGAAGGATTTTTGGCTCAAACCATTCACTTTGTTTCTCTCTCGACAGATGGTCGCAGCTGGTTTTATTTCAGATTTCCAGCCTCTGCAGCATGTTTCCCTTTTATATTAATGATGGAGTCAGCATCGACGCTCCTGAATCCATTGGTGCTGTTCAGCTGCCCATCGCCACACTATCGAGCTCCGCCACCCTTCTTTCAAACCAAGATAATCGTCGCTAGCGCATTGAAAATGGAAACCAGGAAAATTGGGACAACTTGGACCTGGGGAATCATTCTCGGCATCCCCCCCCCCCCCCCCCCCCCCCCCCACCCCCCAATGAAGCATGTCGACTACATTTAAAACTGAACAAAATCACTTCACAGTGAAAAGAAAATGGAAACTGAATAAGAGGAAGTGATATTCGGACAGCTGATCCGTGGCTGAGTCAATGAGGTGGCTTTTAAGACGGGGGGGGGGGGGGGGGGGGGGGAGGGGGGACTGAGAGTTTTAGTGAGGAGACTTTGGAGCTCACTGCCTCGGTAGCTTCCAATGGTGCGGAGGTGGGCAACAGGTCCGATTTGGAGGAGCAGAGGGATCTCGGAGAACGGGAGGAGATGACTGAGATTGGGAGGTGGGAGGCCCCATGGAGGCCTTTGAAACCAGGAAGAGAATCTGACTTGTTGGGAGTCAGTGTTGGTCAGTACTATCGTCCCACCACATCTTTCTGACCCCCACCCTCCACTGTCTTCCTCCTCCCCCTTACTCTGCTGCCTGATTCATCCCCTTCCCCTTCTACCCCTGCCCCCACCATTGACTGTTGAGTTCTTCATTGAATTTCATCAGCACCAAAGCAAACCTCGTTAGGAGCAATCTCAATATTTTTATCTTGTCATTTCTTTGCATTTTTCTCCTGTCACAATGTGGTTTCCATTTGAACTTTGATATCAATGACCTCTTGACATTTGTTCTTTTTTATTCTTTTGAGCAGATGGTGATAATTTCTGGTTTCCCTTGGAAACGACTTCGACGATGACCATCCCAATCCCTCGGAGTGTGTGTGGCCACTCAGCCACGTACGACCCGGACACCAAACGCATTTACATCTTTGGGGGAATGAAAGATGAAGAATGTTTCAATAATGTCTACATCCTGGACACCTTGACCTGGAAATGGTCATTTGTGATTGTAAGTAGAAACATCCATTGATCTTCACGGGTCACTGGCTCCTTCTTGCTGCTGTCATAGAAACCGGATGAGGCCATTCAGCCCATCAATCCTGTTCCTCAATCTAATCGGTGATGGCTGAATGGGCCACTTTCTGTGCTGGATCCATTATTCTGTCTTTAACCCTGACCCAATAAAGATCTGTCAGTCTTAATTTACACATTTCCTGTTGACCCACAATCTCAGCAGCTTTAGGGAGTGAGTTCCAGGTTTTTACTCTCACTCATGTGAAGACCTGTTTCCTGACATTGCCACTGATTGGCCTTGCTCTAACTTCAGAGGTTCTGCTGCTTGCTCTGGACTCCCTTCAGTCCCCCCCCCGAACCCCCCCCACCCCCCCCCCCCCCCCCCCCCCCCCCCCCCCCCAATGTTGGGAAATAGTTTATCTGTCTCTATCCTATCAAATCCTTCAATCAGCTTAAACACCTCTATTCGATCACCCCTTAATCTTCTACACTGAAGGAGACACGAGCTTAGTTTGTCCAACGCATCCTCTTAATTTAACCCTTTCTGCACCGGTCTCATTTTGGTGAACTGTACCCCCTGTGAGGCCAGTATTCCTCTCCTCCCTGAGGCACGGGACCCAGAACTGAACCCACCCAGGTGGGTTTAACTGAGGCTCCGTAACTTTCACCTCTTTGAATTTCAGCCCTTAAAACACAGGCGAACATTGCACTCATAGTTATGTACTACCTTTAGTGACATCTACACACTCTCATCCCTAAACCTCTGTTGCCCCCTCCACAGTTCCTAGCTTCTCACTATTTAAACAAGATTCTGATATCTTTGAGGTCCAAACTGGACGGCCTCACTTTTTCCCCACGTTGAGCTTCATTGGCTACTGTTTTCCCCCTTTCCAACTCTCTTCTCCCCCGATCCCAACATGGTTGGGGCAGGGGGATTATTTGATATCTCCCCTGGGGAGAGTCTGAGAGCCCACCCCTATCCCAGGCTCCTAGCAGTGGGTTAGAGGCCGATAGGTAACCTGAAGATTCAAAGTTGGTAGTTTGGCCAATCAGAAAATAACGGTGGTTTTGTTGGGTAAAGGGTGCCTAGGTTGGGTGACTCCACTCTACACTCTATTCCCCCTCAGAATGATGACCCCACTCAGTATCTCCAGCCCTCTGCCCCTCCGACAGTGCGCCCCTCCCTTGGCTCTGACCTTCCAACAACTGCGCTGCCCCCCTCGGGCTCTCAGCCTGGATTTGGGCTGCTGCCTCTCGAGGACAACTCCAACCTACAACCATCTAAATTAGGTGATGAATCACAGCTGACACTTGCCCGTCAAGACACCGGGATAATTATCTAATTTCCCACCGACCCGACTCTGAAGTTCCTACGAGCTCTCGGGTGGATGTTTGAGTTTCATTATTTGTTGAAAGAATATCTCCGAACACTCTGAATTGTAAGCTGGCAATCAATGAAACCTTGATTTTCAAATTCTCAGCCCCTAAATCTGGTCTCTTGAACATTCCAGATTTAAATTCATTCTCTGCTTCAGCTTCCTGGCTCCCAAACTCTGGAAATTTCTCTCTGCGTCTCACTTCCTTTTAAGACGTTCCTTACCTCTTTGATCAAATTTTTGGCCACCATCTCCTAATGCCACTTGTGGTCAATATTTTGTCTAAAGTGCCTTGGGCCATTTTATTAAGATAAAGATGCAGTTGTCCCTGTGGCACAGTGTGGTTAAAGATGCTATATAAATGCAGTTCCTGTGGCCCGGTGTGGTTAAAGATGCTATATAAATGCAGTCCCTGTGGCACAGTGTGGTTAAAGATGCTATATAAATGCAGTTCCTGTGGCACAGTGTGGTTAAAGATGCTATATAAATGCAGTTCCTGTGGCCCGGTGTGGTTAAAGATGCTATATAAATGCAGTTCCTGTGGCACAGTGTGGTTAAAGATGCTATATAAATGCAGTTCCTGTGGCACAGTGTGGTTAAAGATGCTATATAAATGCAGTTCCTGTGGCCCGGTGTGGTTAAAGATGCTATATAAATGCAGTTCCTGTGGCCCGGTGTGGTTAAAGATGCTATATAAATGCAGTTCCTGTGGCCCGGTGTGGTTAAAGATGCTATATAAATGCAGTCCCTGTGGCACAGTGTGGTTAAAGATGCTATATAAATGCAGTTCCTGTGGCACAGTGTGGTTAAAGATGCTATATAAATGCAGTTCCTGTGGAACGGTGTGGTTAATGGGAATGTTCTGTACTCTCACTCCCAGGGGAAGGGCAAGGTACCGTCCCTGGCCTATCACACTGCGGTGGTGTTCCAGCGGGAGCTGTTCATATTTGGCGGACTTCTTTGCCGGCCGCAGCTTCCTGTGGAAAGATGCAGCAACACCCTCTACATCTTCAACCCTGAGCACGAGATCTGGTACCAGCCCATTGTGGTGGGTGAAAGGCCTCTCCCTCGGGACGGGTGAGTCACTGATTTTTACAGCACGGTTGATCGAGGTCATTCAGGTTTAGTCTTTCTCAGGGGCAGCACAGTGGTTAGCATTGCTGCCTACGGCGCTGAGGACCTGGGTTCGATCCGGGCCCCGGTTCACTGTCCGTGTGGAGTTTGCACATTCTCCCCGTGTCTGTGTGGGTCTCACCCCCACAACCCAAAAGATGTGCAGGGTAGGTGGATGGGCCGCGCTAAATTGCCCCTTAATTGGAAAAAATAATTGGGAACTCTAAATTTAAAATAAAAAGGTTTAGTCTATCTCATTGTTGGGATGTGTGAAGGGCCAAAGTTTATTACCTATCCCTAGCTGCCCTGAGACGGCGATGGGAGGGGTGGCTGCTGCTTGAAGTGCTGGTTGTGGGTTTGCTTCACCCTAGGTGGCTACTTCTGAGAGTGGGTAACCATATTGGCATGGGGATAGGAGTCACGTAGATCCAGGCTGGGTAAGGATGACTGGATTCCTTCCTTATAGGACATTGGTGAACCAGATGAATTTTTAATGACCGTCCGATAGTTTGACAGCCACCCTGTGAGATTTCTGGTTGTATTTCCGGGATATTGTTTCTCTGCTGTGGCCAGCTTGGCTCAATTCTCAGCCGTCATGTCTGAGTCCGTTTGTGCGCAGTAATGAGGCAATGACATTGTGATGTTGGTCAAAGGATAAATATTGGTCCCGTGACATCGAGGAGACGCCTCTACTCTGAGTGACATCGAGGCGACGCCCCTACTCTGAGTGACACCGAGGAGAGAGCCCCTACTCTGAGTGACACCGAGGAGAGAGCCCCTACTCTTTGAGTGACACCGAGGAGAGAGCCCCTACTCTGAGTGACACCGAGGACACGCCCCTACTCTGAGTGACACCGAGGAGAGAGCCCCTACTCTGAGTGACACCGAGGAGAGAGCCCCTACTCTGAGTGACACCGAGGAGAGAGCCCCTACTCTGAGTGACACTGAGGAGAGAGCCCCTACTCTGAGTGACACCGAGGAGAGAGCCCCTACTCTGAGTGACACCGAGGAGAGAGCCCCTACTCTGAGTGACACCGAGGAGAGAGCCCCTACTCTGAGTGACACCGAGGAGAGAGCCCCTACTCTGAGTGACACCGAGGAGAGAGCCCCTACTCTGAGTGACACCGAGGAGAGAGCCCCTACTCTGAGTGACACCGAGGAGAGAGCCCCTACTCTGAGTGACACCGAGGAGAGAGCCCCTACTCTTTGAGTGGAAGGACGGATGTGAAACATTTTTCTGAGGAGGCAGACAGGCCTTTGGTGTAAACATCATCTTTAGTTCTCTGCCCAAAGGATGGGTCTCCGTTGGAAGATGCTGCCTCGGTGCTGCAATGTCGGCCTGGATAATAGGCTCAGGTCTCTGGAATGGGACTCCGATTCCGATGAAAGTGCTAGCCACTAAACCATAGCTGATACCCGGCCTGGTTAGTTAGACAGGAGCCTGATCCTGTCCTTGACACACGCTTGGGTGTCTGTCAGGAGTGACCAGATCATACAAAGGTAATGCTGCTATCTAGGTATCCCCTCCCTTGCCCAGGGCGACCGGCCCCGGCGAGTGGACCTCAGACCTGATTAAACTGATGCTTTCCATTCCTCCGTTTCTCTCCAGTCACTCTGGCACTCTACTGGGAGATAAACTCATCCTGTTCGGTGGGAGACGGAACCAAGTCTTTCTGAATGACCTTCACGTGTTGGATCTTGGTGAGGAGATTCCAGGTTTCAGGATTCAGAATGGGAGGGGTTTGGATGGGGGTGATCTCCACATGATCAGTTCCTGTAGTAATGGACCCAAATCCCGGGGGGGAGTTACCGTGAAAAGCCCCTAGTCGCCACATTCCAGCACCTGTTCGGGGAGGCTGGAACGGGAATTGAACCCACGCTGCTGGCCTTGTTCTGCATTTCAAGCCAGCTGTTTCGCCCACTGTGCTAAACCAGCCCTTTGTAAGAAGGGGAGTTAGGAACTCCTAACTTGAAAGACATTAAATTGTGGGTGGCTTTATCAGGGATGGATGTTGAATTGAGCAACGTTAATAGGATGCTTGGTGACTCAATGGGGTTGGTCTACCTGAATCGTTATTGTCCAATAGAAATCAAGGGCTAACCATTGATGTTGCTATGCTAACAATGTTTTGGCCACTTGCACTAATTTTAAGAGAAAATGCCTCTCGCACACTGCTTCACGCCTGTGTATCGACTTAGCAAACACGTATTGCCTAAGAGAACAGTAAGATAGAGGTTACATTCTCCAGTTAATGAATCCAGAGAACAGCATCTCAAGAGGGGTTGGATTACGAGGAGAGGTTGAGTAGACTGGGACTGTACTCGTTGGAATTTAGAAGGATGAGGGGGGATCTTATAGAAACATTTAAAATTATGAAGGGAATAAATAGGATAGATGCGGGCAGGTTGTTTCCACTGGCGGGTGAAAGCAGAACTAGGGGACATAGCCTCAAAATAAGGGGAAGTAGATTTAGGACTGAGTTTAGGAGGAACTTCTTCACCCAAAGGGTTGTGAATCTATGGAATTCCTTGCCCAGTGAAGCAGTAGAGGCTCCTTCATTAAATGTTTTTAAGGTAAAGATAGATAGTTTTTGAAGAATAAAAGGATTAAGGGTTATGGTGTTCGGGCCGGAAAGTGGAGCTGAGTCCACAAAAGATCAGCCATGATCTAATTGAATGGCGGAGCAGGCTCGAGGGGCCAGATGGCCTACTCCTGCTCCTAGTTCTTATGTTTTTATGTAACCCTGCCACGGACAATTTGAAAATCTGTTGGATTGTCATAAAAACTCACTGGACCATTGGGATCATGTGACTACTGGTGCAGAATTCCCCATCTGGGTTCCCACTTAGGAAAATTGGGACAGGAGGCCATTCAGCCCTTCGAGCCTGTTCTGCCATTCAGTTAGATCATGGCTAATCTGTATCTGAACTGCGTCTAACTGCCATGTTTCCGTGACCCTGATTATTTTTACATCACAATTTATCGATCTCAATTTCGAAACGTTTAATTGACCTGCAGTGTGACAGGTTTTTCTGTGGGGACAGAGTTCCAGATTTCCACTCGGTGTGAAGCAGCTCCTGATGTTGCCCCTGAACAGCCTGCCTCCAATTTTAAGCTTTGCCTCTTGTTGTGTGTTTCTCATCAGAGGAAATGGCTTCCGACGTTGACCCGACCAAGTCCTTTTAAATATCTTCATCAAATATCCTAACCTTCCCAACTAAAGACAATGTAACGCTAGTCTTTGCAACTCAACCTCATAACTTGACCATTTTAGCTCTGATATGGCTCTGAGGAATTGTCAGCACACGTTGCTTACGATGAACCTGTTAAACAACATTGGTCTGAAAAGTTAGAGGCTTATTTAGTCTTCTGGCCTATTCCTGTGCACGTTCTAAACCTCAGTGAACATGCCTGGGCACAGAGTTCACACTCTTACCTCACTTTGAAGCAGTTCAGTCACTGATTAGACTGACTATGTCTGTGCACGGCTATATGTCCGCTGATGAAGGGAGTGCTGAGGAACATTTGTGTTTTTTGGGGTGAAGAGCTCTCTCCAGATGGATTGTTTGTCAACCAAGTCCTGTCCATTTCTTCCAGGTTTCATGGAGTACGTTAATGTAAAGGTCAGAGGCTGTCCTGCTCCACGATGGTAGGTACCACTCCAGGACATCGATGTGGACCAATTGAATGGAAAATAGGGAATCCCACAGCTTTAGTGTTGATGAGGGATCTTCGTGAACTGACATTGGTCAGTTCCTCAGGAACATGATCCCTTCATTTCCTCCTTCAATTTGTAAATCTCACTGACAAAATCTACAGGATAGGATTAGGACCCAATAGGATTGACCAGTGTGGATTAATAAGGCAGACGATGACAGTATTACATTTGGGTGTGTGTATTTTTCTGAATTTAAAGATTGGCATAATATTGGGATAGAATAATGTGCTTTTACTCTATCTATCTCCGTGCTGTACCTGTCCTGGGAGTGTTTGATGGGGACAGTGTAGAGGGAGCTTTACTCTGTATCTAACCCCGTGCTGTACCTGTCCTGGGAGTGTTTGATGGGGACAGTGTAGAGGGAGCTTTACTCTGTATCTAACCCCGTGCTGTGCCTGTCCTGGGAGTGTTTGATGGGATGTGTGCATTGTTGGAAGAGATCATCTTTCTAATGATTAGCCTCCAAATTGGCTGCTATTTCTTCCGATACAACAGTGACTGTACTGAATGTTTATTGGCCATGAGGTTATTTTGTATGCGGTGTTGTGAATAGCTCTATGAAAATGCAAATCTTTCTTTTTTTAGCCGTCATGCCACTGTGCCTCTGTGTGGTAACAAGATTCTGGTCAGTGGTGGGCATAATCTGGGTGGTGCCCTGGAGGATTTGCACATCTTCAATATCGGTATGGCCCCAAGAACTTTGTCAGTTCTGCCTGTAAAACTGTGGGCTGGTTGTATTGAAAGCTGCCCCTGGGGGGGGAGCTGCTTCGAGGCTGACCCTGGGGGTGGGGATCTGTTTCGAGGCTGACCCTGGGGGGGGGATGGGGAGCTGTTTCGGGGCTGACCCTGGGGGGGGGAGGGGGGGAGCTGTTTCGAGGCTGACCCTGGGGGGAGGGGGGGGGGGGAGCTGTTTCGAGGCTGACCCTGGGGGTGGGGGATCTGTTTCGAGGCTGACCCTGGGGGGGGGGGGGGGGGGGGCTGGTGCTTCGAGGTTGACCCGGAGTGGGGGGATGGGGAGCTGCTTCGAGGCTGACCCTGGGAGTGGGGGGGGGGAGCTGCTTCGAGGCTGACCCTGGGGGGGGGGGGGGGGGGGGGGGAGCTGTTTCGAGGCTGACCCTGGGGGGGGGGGGGGGGGGGGGGGGAGCTGTTTCGAGGCTGACCCTGGGGGGGGGGGGGGGGGGGGGAGGTGCTTCGAGGTTGACCCGCAGGGGGGGGAATGGGGAGCTGCTTCGAGGCTGACCCTGGGGGTGGGGGGGGAGCTGCTTCGAGGCTGACCCTGGGGGTGGGGGTGGGGGGGTGGGGGGAGGGGAGCTGCTTCGAGGCTGCTCCCTCTCTGCCACTCCAGGAGATCTGCTGCTCCAGGCTTTCTGCAGCTGCTGAATGTATTTGTGGAGCCCTGTGCTGTATTTTTCTATGTTCTATGATGGAAATCTTTATTTGCTGCTGTCGCTTAAAGTAATGGAGTTTGTGCTGTCCCAGAATGCAGAGAGCAAGCGAAAGGGCTCCACTGACACTATGGAGCCAATGCTTCAGTTAGTTCTCTCTTTAAACTCCACCCCAAATCCGATACTTTCCAATGGAAGACGAGCTGGTTTAGATCAGAAGAAATAGGAGCAGGAGTAGACCATTCGGCCCATCGAATCTGCTCCGCCATTCAATACGATCCTGGATCGTCTTGGGCTTCAATTCCACTTCCCACCCCTGAAACCAAAAATCTGTCCATCTCGGCCGTAAATCTATTCCCTGATGGAGCAACCACAACCCTCTGGGTTTGGGAATTCCATAGATTTACAACCCTTTGAGTGAGAAAATTTCTCCTAACCTTGAACAAAACGATTAACCCCTTATCTTCAGACTATGACCCCTTTCATGTTTCAATGAAGTAACCCCTCATCCTTATAGACCCAATTTACTCAGCAAATTATTCAGATTGATCGATCAGGTCCCACTGGAGAACCACAGACGTGGAGCACTCCTTCTGAATCTGGGTGTTTGTGATTGCTTTGCTCTGATAGGAGACCATTCGGTCCCTCGAGCCCATTCTGCTATCCTGTTAGGTCACAGCTGATTGGTGGCCAGTCAGCATTGAGAGGCTCTGATGCTTTCGATACCAAATGTCATTGTGTGGTCAGTAGCTTTTAACTCCAGATTTATTAATTGAGTTTAATTTCCACCAGCTGCCGTGGTGGGATTTGAACCCATATCCCAGAGTGTTAGCCTGGGCCTCGGGATTATGAGTTCAGGGATATTACCCCCACAAAGCACCATCTCCCCTTGTTCCAAGAAAGGAGAAGGATTTCTCCAGTGAGATGTTCTACATAGGAACAAGGAGCAGGAGACGTCCATTCAGCCCCTCGAGCCTGCCCTGCCATTAATAAGATCATGGCTGATCTGTCAAATCAGTATCCTGCAATAACCCATCACCCCCATAATCAAGAATCTATCCACCTCTGCCTTAAACATACTCCGATTTCCACCACCTTTTCGGGGAGAGTTCCAAAAGTTTGTGACGCTCCGAGAGAATTCTTCTCATCTCTAGTCTAAATCTTATTATTAAACCATGACCCCAGGTTCTAGATTCTCCCACCAGAGGAAACATCCTCTCCACATCCACCCTGTCAATGCCCCTCAGCATCTTGTATGTTTCAATCAAGTCGCCTCTCACTCTTCTAACCTCCAGCAGGTACCAGCCCGAGTCTGTCCGACCTTTCCTCAGAAGACAACCCACCCAATCCTGGTTTTAGTCTGGTAAACCCTCTCTGAACTGTTTCCAATGTGAAATGAGAAATGAAATGAAAATCGCTTATTGTCACGAGTAGGCTTCAATGAAGTTACTGTGAAAAGCCCCTAGTCGCCACATTCCGGCGCCTGTCCGGGGAGGCTGGTACGGGAATCGAACCGTGCTGCTGGCCTGCTTTCAAAGCCAGCGATTTAGCCCACTGTGCTAAACCAGCCCCTTTGTGTCTACATCTTTCCTTAAATAAGGATATCATACCTGTACACAATACTGCCAACGTGGTCACCAATCCTTTCTTGTTACCCTAGACTCCTCATAATCAAAGGTGCCCCTCTAAACAAACTGAGAAATCAGTGGAACGTTTCATTCTGACTGAACTCGATGCTTTGTGGTACTCATCAACACCATGTAGTGGATAGGGCACTTTCTGGGCAGATAGGATTGTGGGTATTGTCGCCACCATTACTGATTGACTTTGGTAAACCAGAATGGGTGGAGCCAAGAGATTATGCAATAATGCCTCCTGGGTTGGTGCCCAATCCGAGTTGGTGACTCCAAACGGGGTCTCGGTGTGTGCGCTGCCCAGCTGAGAGATCTGTGGAAGTAAAAAGGAATCCATCCAGCGACAACTTGAGCACAAAATGTAACCCTACCATTGACACTGAAGCCTGATGCACTGACTTTAAATCATCCTAATTCAGTTTCTCATATTTGCTCTTCCCTCTGCTTCTCCCCCCCCCCCTCCCCCCCCCCCCCTCCCCCTCCCCCCCCACCCCCCCACCAGACACGTACAGTTGGAGCAGTCTGTCCCACCACACTCTCTGCAGCGTGCCACGAGCGGGTCATAGCCTGGTGTATCTGAACTCGAGTTTCTGCAGCACCGGATCTTGCCACAGGCTGCTGGTGTTTGGGGGCTCAGACGGTGCTGGAACGTTCTATAGCGACACGCTGCGAGTCACTGTGGAACTTGGTGAGGACTGAATATTGAACCAAAATCTACAGAAGGACATTCCACAAGAGGGAGAATTGTCTCCATGCCTGCGAGCAGGCGGTATGGTCTGTATCTGACTATCAAATTACTGAACAATCTGGCACTTAACATTAAAATTCACAGCTGGGGCCGTGTCTCCTTGTGTTAATAATCAAAGTTACAAACTTCAATCGGAGGGACTGGCTGAGGTAGCGGTCGCACACTTGCCCTCTGGGAGTTGAGACTGAGGGTGTTAGGGTTTTATACAAAATATTGGGCAGCATGGTGGTTAGCACAGTTGCTTCACAGCTCCAGGGTCCCAGGTTCGATTCCCGGCTAGGTCACTGTCTGTGTGGAGTCTGCACGTCCTCCCCGTGTGTGCGTGGGTTTCCTCCGGGTGCTCCGGTTTCCTCCCACAGTCCAAAGATGTGCGCGTTAGGTGGATTGGCCATGCTAAATTGCCCTTAGTGTCCAAAAAATGTTAATTGGGGATTACGGGGATAGGGTAGATACGTGGGCTTCAGTCGGGTGTTCTTTGTAAGGGCTGGTACAGACTCGATGGGCCGAATGGCCGCCTTCTGCACTTAAATTCTATGCGATTTGTGATTCTTGGTCTGGTTCCTAGTGGGCAGGGGTAGGCCAGGTGTTTGCAACATGGAATTAAGTAACTGCAGAGCAGGAGGGGGGATTTTGCAGCATTTTCTTCAAGTTAACCATGTCTGCATAACTGGCAAGGACAGAATTTATTGCCTGTTGGTTGTTCTTGAAGGTGGAGGTCAACAGGTCCAGATATTAACAAAAAGGCTAATTGAATGTTGGGCTTTACACTGAGAGAACTAGAATACAGGAGGGTGGAAATCATGCTTCAGTTTCCCAAAGCCCTAATTAGACCATACTGTAGGAAGATTATACTGGCTTTCCCTGTCCTTTGCAGATAGAAGGAGCACATTGCACCTTTTCCAACTGACCAAAGGTTTGCTGCCAGTTATCCCCCGTTGACCAATCTGAATCAACCTGCCTGATTTGAACGAAAGATTTGCAGTTAATTGTTCCCCGGTACATTCTCCACGGCAATGTCTCTCCCAAACAGAGTCCATTTGCCAATCAATCAGCACGCTTGCGCAGTATAGATTGTTGTCTTAGTTTCTTGCTCACTGTCCTGATGAGTGCACGATGAAAAGCTTCGACAGCATGTCTCTTTATTCAGCAAATCAATTATTGGGCAGCATGTTTTCACCCCTCCTCCACCCTCGAGACGGTGGTGAGCTGCCTTGAACCATTGCACGTGTGCTGTAGATTGTTTGGTGTTACCATCAAACCAGAGCATTAACCCTGGTTCAATGAGTGTAGGAGGGCATGTCATATCTAAAAATGATGTACCAACCTGGTGAAGCCGGAGGAAACCCACGTTCTCCCCGTGTCCGCGTGGGTTTCCTCCGGGTGCTCTGGTTTCCTCCCACAGTCCAAAGATGTGCCGGTTAGGTGGATTGACCAAACCTCCAAAAAGGTTAAGTTGGGTTGTGGGAATTGGGTGGAGGCTGGGGCTTGAGTAGGGTGCTCTTTCCAAGGGCCGGTGCTGACTCGATGGGCCGAATAGCCTCCTTCTGCACTGTAAATTCTATGATTCTATAAGCCACAAGACTACATACACACTTAAAAAGTGGAAGCAGTAATCCCACAACCAATAGATCAGATCGAAGGTCAGTAATCCTGTCACATCTGGTCATGAATCGTGACACAATTAAGCATCTAGTTAGTGGGAGGAAGCTGAAGCATAAAATCTCCATCATTAATGGGGAAGGAGGCCAGCACATCAGTGAAAAAGACAAAACTGAAGCACTTGTAGCAATCACCAGCCAGAAGGACAGAGTGGATGATTCATCTCAACCTCCTCCTGAGATCCACAGCATCGCAGATGTCTGGCTTCAGCCAATTTGATTCATTCCCCACATATGAAGAAATAACTAATGACGCTGGTACTGCAAAGGCTATGGACCATGTAACAACCCAGAAATACCTGTACCTCCAAACGTATTGTACCCCTCGCCAAGCTGTTCCAGTACAGCAGCGATACTGGCGTCAGCCAATCTGAAATATTTCCCAGGCTTGTCTGTCCTCAAAAGTGAAGTTAATGGAAATGGGGGGGACTCTCCTCTGGTTGAAGTCATATCTAACACGAAGGAAGATGGTTGTTGAAGGTCAATAATCTCAGTCCCAGGAGTTCCTCAGGGTAGTGTCCTACGTCCAGCCACCTTCAGGTGCTTTGTCAATGACCTTCCCTCACTTGGAACTATATTGTCATTCCTTCACTGGCATTGGGTCAAAGTCTTGGCACTCCCTCACAGCTATATGCTATAAGGATAGTGGTTCACCACCACCTCATGGGCAATGGAGTGGGGAATAAATGCCAACCTGCCAGTGATGTTCATATCGCAAGAATGACATTTTAAAAAAATCTCATGGGAGGTAAATGTGCCTCCAATCCATTGAGCCAATACTGACGAGCTTTTTCTACGTGACCCTCTGGCCTTAACATTCCTTTAACAACCTCAGGTTTTCACCACAGCTCTCAATTTCCCAGGGACAATAGGTGCTGGAGTGGAACAGTTGTAGCAACAAGGCTGGGGGGGGGGGGGGGGGGTCAATACCCTTTTCCCCCCTCCCAAGCCCCGGTTTCCTTTCCCTTTTCCGGGTTTTAGAACATAGAACAGTACAGCACAGAACAGGCCCTTCGGTCCTCGATGTTGTGCCGAGCCATGATCACCCTACTCAAACCCACGTATCCACCCTATACCTGTAACCCAACAGCCCCCCCCTTAACCTTTATTTCTCCTTCCCCACTAAGTTAACTTGTTCACACACTCTCCAGGTTTTGTAGGGATTAATATCTCCCATCCAGCCTCTTGCTTTTCACACGTCACTGCTGTCCATGAACCAATCTGTGCTCTCCACTTAATATTGGATTTGCAGCTCATTTGTCTTTCTCATGGATATTTATTTGTTCTTGGGTGTGGGCTTCTGTGGAATTTATTGTCCATCCCCAATTGCTGAGCTGTCTTCTTGAACCGCTGCAGTCCGTGTGGTATAGTTGACCCAGTTTCTTCCTTCACTTGCTTTTCTGTTATCTGATTTTTTGTCATAGGCTGAACCTGAAATATTAAGATTTTTACTTTCCTTGAAGATGCTGTCTATTGTTATGGGCCAGGGTTTAGAGAACCCCAAAGTGTATCATGGAGTTCACCTGACCCACAACTTTTAATAGATTGTGGTATGGGGAGCACACAGCCCACTGTACAGGTGTGGTACAGCAGAAATGGAAAAGTATTTTTTAAAGCAAAACAATGTTTAGTCTATGAACTCAAGTTAACTTTTCTAAAACAAACTGTGAACAGCTTAGCAACCATCAATTCAAATATAACCCCCAAAGAATACAACACTAAGTAATCTGTAAGCTGTCCTTTTAACACCCAGAAGACTTAACAAACCTTTAAACAGAAGCACATCAGGGTTTACATTCACTACTGAAAACATTATAATTCTGAATTCACCAAATGATTAAAAGGTAGTCTTTTGATGGCCGAGAGATCAACAGTACAGCTACTTTGTCTGACTTCAGCTGCAACACAGTGAAAAACGAAACCAAATAAACACAGACACACCCAAGCTTTTCTCAAAGTGAAACTAAAAAGCAGAACCGGAGCTCAGCTCCACCCACTCTGACATCACTGCTGTAACATGAGCAGCCAAACATTTTTAAAGTGACATTCTCATGACATTATGCAGCTGAAACATGATAGATTTCAGTAGCTCCTGTAAGGTTTATTTGTCGGACAACATAAGCATTACAAGATCATCTTTTTTTACCTTTATTGATGGAACCAGTAAATGAATCAAAAGGATTTGAACAGTACAAGATGGTGGGAGAGAAACTTGCTCCACGCAGCCATCGAGTGGCATGATTTGCAAATACATTGGGATAGTTGACAGCGATTGACAATAATAAAATTGACCAAAAACATGGCCAAAACCCTGACCAGTAAAGGTCAGCAACAAGGTCAACAGAAACAAGAACTGTTTTTAAGTGTGGACACATTTGTCTATTTCAAACTAGAAAGAGTAGAACAGTGAATTCCTGCACATGAATAGTTTGCAATCAATCATTTTTGAAAGTCCGAGCAGTTCCTTTTACTCAACCTGGTTTATGGGCTGTGCTGAGCAAAAGACCCCTTTTCGTCAAGAGATGGTTTAACCTTTGCTTCAGGGGTCAGGAGGCGTGTCAGGTTGGCATGATGGGTGGCTGATGGTGAAGGCCTCGAGCTCCAGCAGGTTGTTATTGATCTTTGCAATGGTGGGGAATGGTGCCAGGTCCACCTTGAACCTACTGTTGAGAGGATAAGGCAGCATCTAAGTGACCGAGTGCATCACAGCCGCAGCACAGATTGGAAAATGTCACTTCAATTGGGGCAAGACGCTAGAGCTTCCTCCAGTGAACTTCTAAAGAGTTTGGGGTGGAGTGGAGGAGGGTGTGGGGTGGAGTGGAGGAGGGTGTGGGGTAGATAGCGGACATCTGACAGGTGAGAAGGATGAAGAGTCCTCTCTCTCCCACTCGCACTACAACTCGTGCATCAGAACAGGTGATTCAGACTCCACAAATTCCAACATGACCATGGCCAGAATCTGCCTCAATCTTAAATCTATTAAGCCCGGCCATCTTTCTGGTTCTGGGATATATTGTTGTAGAAAACTACTCTGAACACAGGAAGTTCATGACCTTTCTGGCAAATGAGCAATAGAATCTCCCATCATGCTTCGGTTGGCTCCACATTTACACAAATTACCGGAACACAAATCCCAACCAGTCTTAAACCCTTTCTGTTTCCCATCAGAGGCCCACATGGGACTCTGCAGTGGAATAGCGGCACAGGCCCGATCACAGCTGAGGGCCCAGGTAGAGAGGAGCCCAGTCAGCACGGAGGAGCAATTAGACTGGGGAGTGATGTAAATGGGCATCTGGGAGGGATAAGGACAGCACTCCGATAGAAGGAAACCACAGCTGATGTGGGAGAGTAAGGATAAGTGAACCGGCTGTTAAGGATTCATGGTTGGAGATGGGGGTGATTGGTGGAGAGAAACTAAACACAAGCGATAGAAACACTTGTTCCTGCCACATTACTGAATGCAAATCTGAAATAGACTTTAATGGCAGTGTATATTGGTGAGTACATTAAGTGGTGAGGTCTATAACCCTGGTTAAGTGGTCTCACTGGGACGGCTACTTCAGTTTTGGACAGGACGTTTCTGCAGGGAAGTGACTGGAAGCCGAGAGTTGCCGCACAAAGCCTTACCTCACAGCGTTGTACACTTGTGGCACCAGGCACAGATCTGCCATTGTCACCTGGAACACAATGGGCTGCGTCACGAGATTAAACCAAACAGAAGGTTCGGATAAACATGCCACAAGAAACAAACTTACATTTATCTAGCCCCCCCATCACGTGTTGCAATGTCGATCACAGCTCACACCTCCGGGTTATAAGGACTCCAGGGACTTGAGTACAAGTCTAAGCTGTCACTCCTACAGGGTACTGAGGGAGTGCTGCACTGTCAGAGGTGCCATCTTTCAGACGAAATGTCAAACCCGTGCCCCATCTGCCTGCTCAGAGGACGTAAATGATCCCCTCGCACTAGTTCTACGTACAATAGGAATGTCCTGACCAATTTAGCCCTCAAAGAACATCAATAAGGCAGGTTTATGGAAGCTTTCTGTGCACAAACCAGCTCTGCATGCCCTACATTACAACAAGATCAGCTATATAATGCCTTTAATACTATAAACATCCAAGGGGCTTTACAGGAAAGGTAACTTATTATCTAAATGGACATAAACTTCAGAGTGCTCCGATGCAAAGGGATCTGGGTGTCTTTGTGCATGAATCTCAGAAAACTAGTCTGCAGGTGCAGCAGATAATAGGGAAAGCAAATGGAATGTTGGCCTTTATAGCTAAAGGAATTGAGTATAAAGGTAAGGAAGTGTTGTTACAGCTGTACAAGGGCATTGGTAAGACCGCACCTGGAGTATTGGGCACAGTTTCAGTCCCCTTATTTGAGGAAAGATGGAGTGGCTTTGGAGGCAGTTCAGAGGAGGTTCACTAGATTGATTCCAGAGATGAGGGTTTGTCGTATGAGGAGAGATTGAGCAGTTTCGGCCGATACTCTCTGGAGGAATGGGAGATAGAGGGGTGGAGAGGTTAGGGAGAGAATTCCAGAGCTTAAGGTCCAGTCAGCTGAAGGCATCAATACCAATATTGGAATTAAGATTGAGAATGCTGCATGATGGTGAAATGTTTAGCACTGGCCCCATTGACCAATCCGAGTTGACCTGCCAGATTTGAACGAAAACTTTGTAGTTAATTGTTCCCTGGTGTATTCTCCATGGCAATGTCTCTACCAGAGTCTACTTGCCATAGAGCAGCACGATGGTGCAGTGGTTAGCACTGCTGCCTCACGGCACTGAGGGCCCGGGTTCGATCCCGGCTCTGGGTCACTGTCCGTGTGGAGTTTGCACATTCTCCCCGTGTCTGCGTGGGTTTCACCCCCACAGCCCAAAGATGTGCAGGGTATTGGCCACGCTAAATTTCCCCTTAATTGGGAAAAAAAGATTTCGGTACTCTAAATTTATTTTTTTAAATCTCTGAAGGCAGGAGGGCAGGTTAATAGGGTGGTGAGAGGTGATCAATCGTGGCTTAGATTACAAAAGCAGGGAGATCATGTTGGAGTTGTATAGAACTTTGGTGAGGCCACAGCTGGAGCAGTATGTGCAGTTCTGGTCGCCACGTTATAGGAAAGATGTGATTGCACTGGAGGGGGTGCAGGGGAGATTCACCAGGATGTTGCCCGGGATGGAACATTTAAATTGTGAAGAGAAGTTGGATAGGCTTGGGTTCATCAATGTAATAGTCAAGAAAAACCATCCCGAATAGAACATACAGTGCAGAAGCAGGCCATTCGGCCCATCGAGTCTGCACCGACCCACTTAAGCCCTCACTTCCACCCTATCCCCATAACCCAATAACCCCTCCTCACCTTTTTTTGGACACTAAGGGCAATTTAGCATGGCCAATCCACCTAACCTACACGTCTTTGGACTGTGGGAGGAAACCGGAGCACCCGGAGGAAACCCACGCAGACACGGGGAGGACGTGCAGACTCCACACAGACAGTGACCCAGCCGGGAATCGAACCTGGGACCCTGGAGCTGTGAGGCCACAGTGCTAACCACTATGCTACCGTGCTGCCCACAGTTGTTTTCTCTGGAGCAGAGAAGACTGAGGAGTGACCTGACTGAGGTGGACAAGAT